>NW_009930719.1:0-27218 GCF_000696875.1 Nestor notabilis
GGGCAGGCGTCCGGCGCTGCGCTGCTGGGTGAGCCGGGCTGTCCGGCACACTGTGGAGCGGGGGGGAGGGTGTCCTTCCGTGGTTCTTCTTTATGGTCCTTTTTTGAAAAGAAACTGTTAAATTGGAGCTTCACTAACGGGTTTAGAAGCAACCGTTGCGTGCGTGGTCCGCTTGAGAGTCTCTTGGCGGTCTTGCTGTCGAGCAGTAAAGGAACCAACAACGTTACAAGCAGCGAGCACTGCTGGGGCGTGCAAGTTCTGCAGAGTGCTGCCACCTGTAGCTGTAATGCTGAGTGGAAATGCCATGCTCTGCTGTTCTTAGAACTTCCAGGTGCTTTCTCTGTTTTGCTGTAAAATACATCTTTTCTTAATTGTATCTTTTCTAAGCACCCGTGGGAGCTTCCAAAGCCTGTTCATCGTGTGTGAGAACTGCTGATGTCAAGGAAGCATGTACGCAGTGTGACCAGTTTGTCTGTCAGAACTGCAGCAGCCTCTGCAGCTGCTGTAACACAGTGATCTGTTCTTTGTGCTCCACTCTTGAGTAAGTACCTTTTGAATTTTTAAGCTAGTTTTAATTATATATGCTTTGGAAATTGTCTGTAGCATATTAAGACCCAACAGATATCTGGCTTATAAACATAAAGGACTCTTTTCGTATTGCCTTAGCAGCAGTAAAACTGTCTGAAACATGGGAAATAAAATGCCTATGTGAAGCAGTCTGATCAGTCTTGGTGCAAGTCGAGTTTAGCTTCTCATTTGAATGTTCTAGGAGGCAAAAACTCCTCTTGCTTTCCCACCATCAATACGATATGCTGGCTAGTAATGACTGAATGCATTCCCAAGGACTAATCTTAATTTTTTGTCATTGTTGTTAACAGTTTTGTGATACAAAAAATACTGAGTGTGCTGTGTGGGAGTATTTTCATTACAGTGATAATGGAATAGGATGGTGTTCTGTATGTTCCAGTAGACACACTGACTTTGTTTCTTTTTATTTTCTTCTTTTTTTTCTTTTCTTCCTTCCTTCCTAGTTATGGTGATGTAGGAGAGCAAGTTCTCTGCAATGGTTGTTTGATATTTCAAGTCTGAATCTTGATGAAATAGCCTTTATGGCTGAGATGTCTGTACATTTTATGAAGTCTCCTCCTTGCCACTGGCCAATTAATCCTTTTAGCATGTGAATTAATTATGGAATTTCTATGTTTTATATCTTTATACTATACTACTTTATATTGTAGCTAAATAAAATTTTATATTTTGAGGCTTTCTGGATTATTTTGAGTCAACTTTCTCCTTTTCCCTAGTTGGGATGTGCTTATCTGGAAGGGGCCGCTTTATGGTCGTACCTGGTGATGCACCTTACGTGATACAGAATATTTGTCCAATGTCTCTCCATTTGTTGCTCATGTTAGGACACACTTTTGTGGGATTAGAATAGAAATCAGTTGCTCCTTGTGTGCTTGCAGGTGTGTGTAAATCTGTTGTGGACACCCACCACTTTCTTTGTGAGCTAACTAGGAAAATCAGCCAGGCCTGAAGGCTTTTCCAAATAGAAAATTTGCTGGTTTCTGGTTAAGCTGCAAGCTTGGATGGGTTTAGTTGTTCTTTCCATGCTAACTTTGATAGAAATGGTATACCAGGCTTGGAGCAAAAAAATCTTTTCTCAATAGTTGGGTGTCAAAGACTAATTTTACCATACACTTTATGCAAGGTCTTTCTTGGAAAGCAGGCTGTTTGTAGAAGTTCATCATCTACACTGTAAACTTCATCTTATCCTGAAGACCCACTCAGAAATATCTCTTGAAGTGGTGTGAAAGGTGGTCAACATTCAGTGTACATCTCCATAAATTAGATAATTCCTTTTTTTCCTTTCATATCATTGCAGAGACCAGTTTCCTTAGTATTGTTTGTGCTGTAGGAGTGCCTATCATTAAGTACTACTGGAAAGCCCATCAAAGTAGTTGTCTTTTACTATTTTTGCTATGTTTTTAAAAATAAAAGCAGCAGACTCTTCATCTTGCAAGGCAACCATGCATAAGACATCTACAGTCATCTTTACCTCAGGAAAATAATGACCTAAATGGCTGATTTCAGACAATAGGAAAAGAACAGATTGGGGGGATAGGGGGGAAGAGAAGAAATTCTCATGGTACTGGTAGCTAATGCTCTGTTTCCCAAGTTATTTGCCTGAGTTCCCAACGTAGAGTCTGTCACTTACACTTCCCAGTCTTCTCATCTGCCATTAGTAGGTTTTATGTGGAGTAACTTCGTTTTTTACCTCATTCCCCACCCCCCCAACTCTGGCCATTTCTGTTGGAAGAAATGGTGAAGGTCCTTGCAATGCAAGTTGAGAGACTGACTTCTCTCTTGTGGTGACATCTTTACTTGACATGCTGTTGAAAGCTTAGTGGATTTTTTACATTTCAGAATACCGTGGCTAACTAAATGGAACAGTAAATGCTTTAGCAAAGGGTAGGGTGATAGCTATTGGCGAATATCAGTACCTCTTCATAGCTGCCTATTGGATGGCTTTAAGTCTATCGGCCACAATGGAGATGTAAGATGACATTCTATCAAGCCCTAGTTAAATACTTTGTATAACTATACAGTGACACTTTAAAAGCGTTTGTGCACTTCAGGACATCCTGAGGGAAGAGGGTTTACTTCACTATTGGGTTAGTCATCTGTGTGCTAACCTGGTCTGGCTGATGGATCTGGTTTGTTTCCTGGTTATGCATGCTTTCTAGCCAGTTGAAATGGGAGAGTTCTCTAGTTTTTACTCCATTCGTGATTTTGAGCAACTGTAAAAAGTATTTTTTCTCCACCTCTAAAACTAGCAAATAAAACGTAACAGTTGCGTGAGCCAGTAGTGGAAGTTAGAGTGTGCAGTAATTCCACAGTACTGTCTCTTTTCAAAACTAATAGATTAAGTCTGGATGATGACAGATCTCTGGTGCAGTTCCCAGCTGTCAGGTATCATAGGGCAGATAAAAACATTGTTCCTTGTGGTAATCATCTTAAAATATAAAGCTGAATTTTATGAATGGGAAGAATCTGTGAGTTACTGCATTAAAATGTTAGTTTTAGGAAAGAATTTTAAAACTTGGCTTTGTTTCATTTAAAGCTTTAAGCAGTGAACAAAGATGTTTTTCAGTGAAGCATATTTTTCAAACTGAAGCCTTTAAGTATGTATCTGCTTATTCTTATTCTCTCCTGAGGGCGAGAGACTGAAAATACTGTTTTGCTTCTAGGCTTCCAGAGAGATGAGACATGTTGTTTACAAATGATTTGTGTTTCAAAGTAGTTGATAGATGTTTGGCTCATTTAGTCACTGCTGTATTTCATAGAAAGCTGTCCTCAATTACATGAATTTCATGGCTTAAAGTTCTTATTTGTTATCCTCTAGCTTGCCCCTTGAAATGATGGTTGTTCATTAGGATGCCTGGTGCAGGAGGGCTGGAAGAAAAAGGTTAGAGGCTGGGAGGAGCACAGAACAGTGGTCAACTCTTGCATAGGAGTGGTGCATCATACTGTAAGAAATGGTTTTTAATGGTTACCAGCTCACTTGTTCCTTTGGCTTCAGAAGGTGTGAAAAACTGCTTCTCACATGCTTTTGTCTCCCAAAAGACTCAAATATTACCAAGGAAAGTTCCTGTGCTAGTCCTGCAGTTCTTAGATGAACAATGGAAGGTAGGACTGAGGACTGTTTTTAAATCTTTATATTGCCTACAGAAAAAAACATGAACTATTGAAAGGGAATAATCTTTGGGTAAGAGAATCTTTGTTTAGTTAACTTCTACTTGCAAGGCCTTGTCTTTGCCGCTGGTCATAGAGCTGTACATTGGGTACTTCTAGGACTTCATAGGAGAGCCAGAGAAATTGTCTGGTTTACTAACTGAGCAGGAAATCGGTTTTCATACTGTGCGTTGTTGTTATTATCATATGTTCTTCCATTCCTATTCAGTGCAGAGTGTCAAAAGTCAAAGCTTGCCTGCTGTTCAGAGAGAACAAAGTCCTCTGAGGAACCAGCATATTGAGGGGTGAAAATATCCTACAGTATTGGTTTTACAGATGGATAAGAAACTTCTGAGGCCTGTTTATCATTCATTACTGGTAAAGTAAGTCTGAAAGAGCACAGTTTTATGTCTGAAAGGAAGTCCACTGATCTGGTCATGATAAAACAATTTCTTTTAGGCCTAAAATGCAAGTAGACACGAGAAATGTATGGTTACAGAGATACCATCAATTGTCAGACTAAGCTTGGCTCCAAAGCTATTGTAGAAATATGTGGGGCTGTCCAAGCAGAGGAAGGAAATCCTCAAACCACCCAATGGAAGCACTTTACAGATGGGCTGAACGAAACTGCTACAGCAGCACAAAGATTGTATAGCCAAACTTTGTAGCATAACATTGGGTATTGCAGCTTTGCAAATGTGAAATGAGGGGGTTGGGGGGAGTCTCTCTCAAGAGCATTTTTGTTCCATCAGGCTTTTTCATGAGGGCAGATGAGGCTAAGAAAGACCACATGTGCCCTAATGTTGAGGTTTTCCTTGTGGTGTTTCTTCCATTCTCTTTAGGGCCTTTCATTACTCAGTTTTACAGGGGAAGATAAAAGAGCTTTGAACATTGTGTTGTTCATATTGAAGTGAGTTGGTTAACAATTAAAAGTAGCCAAAAGGCTTCAGAAAATGGTAATGCTTCTTTAAGAAATAAATAGGAGCTCTGTAATTCAAAGACCAGTGCTGCTTGTGGGTAGAAAATTGGAAGAAAATTATTCATAAATCATACTTTCTATTTTACATTAATAAAATTGCAGTAAAGTGGTGAGACACTATATATTTTAATGACTGTTGCAGTTATATACATAACTCTTATATAGATACTTTATTTTGGAAAATATTAAGGTACTGTATTTCTTACAGTTGATTATGTTTTGAACTGCTACCACTGTAGTACAAGTTTGAATGATGTTTGTCAGTGTTGTGTATTCTGGGCTTTTGTTGTTTTTTTTTTCCTTTAGGAAAAGTCTCAGCTGGAATCAAGTGTTTACAGCTTACACTTGTGTTACTAGTTCTTAGTTTTCGTGGTTGTGATTTCCATTAAAACCTAGTGGTAGATGTTATTGCTTCTCTCTAAGCCATAATAACCTGTAAGGGGTTATTATTGCTTAAACATTTTGTGATTGTAGGAGTGACTTTAAACTTCAGGATTTATTTAATTGTATTTTCTTACATTGTTTTACTCAAATGTAATAGTTGGAATCATGATCCCCTTCTCATTTGGTTGTTACTTACTCTATAAGATACAGGTGTTTTTCTTTCTTCCAACACACACAGTGGGGGCAGATGTCCACTTGATAACCTGCACAGCAATGACAAAAACCACATAGTACCACCAGCTACTGCTTCTTGATCTATACTATATACATATGCTCTTAAACTTGCACTGAAGTTCCAAAACCTGCCAGCAGCTCCTTGTGCAAACCGCTTCGTCCGGAGACTCGAGATAAAACATTCATCCTGCTTTTTCAGTAGAATTTTCACCTTATAGCCACAGGGTGGCATCACTATGTTAGTTTTGTATAGATTGCTACCCAAGTTCTTAGTTAAGACCTCACAGCTTGGTTGATGCTCTTATAGCTGGACTGTACTTTTTTTTATTTTTTTTTTTTTTGGTGGGTGGTGGTGTGTTTTAACTATCCCCCTCATCCATACGTCTGTGGGTCCGAACCCAATGTTTCCAGAACAGAATTTTCTTTATCTAATTTTTTAATCTAAAATACTTTGTACCATTCATAAAATGTAGCCTGAAATTCAAAATGGACCATTTTGCTGTCTATACAGACAAAAGCAAAATGTAAAGCATATGTATAAACATAAACCGGTCACATAGTTTTGTCTTCAAATTTTAAGGTATCAGCATCATAAACAATGGTATTTATGCACCAGGCAACATGTAACTTACATCACTCTTTTCTTGAAGAAGAAAAAAATCTCTAACAACAACCACCTTCCTTCCCCCTTCCACACCCCCACACCCCCCCCCCAAAAAAAAAAGGGAAAAACCCCAGACACCAAACAGCCCCATCCAAACACCCACATTCCACATCCACATCTTGTTGCATTGAATTGACACATCATGCACAGGTTCCTTTTCATAAAGATGTGGAAGAGTCCGGTGATTGCTATGTCAATAGCAGGACTGTAAAACTGGACTTTAAAATGTGCTGGAGGGTGCTGTGAGAGCAGGCTGAGGTCAGTAGAAGGCTGCTGTCCATCACCTTTGAATGGCGGTAGCAACTGGGAGATGGTTGTGGTGACTGAGAGAAGGTGAGGGTTATGGCATTCTTTGAGGAGAACAATTTGAGGAATTACAGGCTGGTCAGTCTGACCTCAGTCTACAGGAAGATCATAGTGTGAATTCTCACAAGCGCTATGTCCAGCACTACATCCAGGTACATGAAGGGCAAGACCATCATTAAGAACAGTCAACACAGATTTATCAAGGCAAATTATGTCTGATCAAGCTGTCTTTTCTGATGAGGTGAACAGCACTGGATAACAGGAGAGAAGCGGATCTTATTCATCTTGACATTCGCAAGGCTTTAACCACAGACCCAAAAGTGCTGTTGTAGAAGCTCTGTTGGTGACGTGGTTTGGACAGGTGAACTGTAAGGTGGGTAGAAGCTTTGCTGGACTGTAAGATACAAAGGGCAAACTCAAGCCAGGCCCTGATTACCAGTAGCATTGCTCAGGAGCTGTGGCTGGAATTTGATATTACTGGATGTCTCTGCTGATGACCTGAACAATGGGACAGAGCAGGTCCTTAGTCAATCCCTGGATGATGCTGGTTTGAAAGCCTGGTGACTTCCAGTTCACACATGGGGCATGTTTGTGGCCTTCGGAGTCTATCAAAAGCACAAGTATTTTACGATGTTCCTTGGGATTGCAAGGCTGTGTATTCGTGCATGGTGCTTTTGAACACACTGAAGAATTTATAATAATGTTGAAACTCTTCAGCACTCTTAGACCTGCTGCATTCTCCTGTTCTCCTAAGCATTGATTTCCTCATGAAATGAGGAACTGGCAAAAGGATATGTGGTCTGAGTATGTCCACTCTTATATCCTGTTTATTCTGCTAGAACTAGTGATATGATGAAACTTACTCATATCCTTAAGTGTTTTGCTGGGCTGAGCTGAGCTGTAGAGTGCAGCACTTTGCAGAATATAGATTCCTCAGCCTAAAGAAAAAAAATATTTTCAAACAACTGGCTTACATAAAAGTGCATCAGTTTTTGTATCTCAGTCCCAGCGAGTTTCATTTTAGGAGCTTGATGCTCCCACGCTTTCTGGCACTGAGTAATACCTCACTAAATGAGTAATCTGATTGTTCTGATTTCCCTTTCCATAATAGCAAGATTATTTACTGCCCCAAACTAGATTTTGAAATATTTTTAAACCCAGAAAAAAAACAAGCTTAGAAACCTGGGACTGTAGTCAATTTGGATGACCAGGATAAGGAACTAAAGTATAGTAAAATGTAGGGCTGAAAATACATAGTTAGTGTGCAAATTTTCTCCTCACAGAAATGTAAAAGGAAGAAAGACAGCTCAAATACTTCCTTCATACCTTGTTTCATCTTGTGCTGAGTGGTTTAAGTCCAGGTTGTTCTGGAAGTCCCCATTTCACTGCAAATGAGAGAACTTGGTCTCAGTTGGGTGTAGTTGCATGTATTGCTACTTACAGAGCTGGTTGAAGATACCTGTTTTCAGACAGGTCAGTTTTTCACATGAATGCAAGAGCTTTCATATGCTTTTGAAAACTGCCTCATTCACGTGAGGTCGTATCAGCACTCTTGAACACAAGCATCTCTGAGTCCTGAAAATATCTTTTGTTCCTCACCTATCCAATATTGGAGTGCACTGTCTTAGTGAGACCAAGAACTAGAAGTTATTGTAAACCAAGTTAGAGAAACTTTCCCTCTTCGCTGGTACAAGTCTTCCATTCTTTGTTTACTCTATGCACTTTCATATATCCACATATTTGTGTTTAGGATCATTGCTGTAACCTTTCTTCTTACCTCTTGTACTGACTTTGTCCCTTCTGTGCTGCTGCTGCTGCTGCTGCTGCTGCTGCTGCTGCTGGATACAGCAAGAACTTGTGCAGTTCTGTTCTCCTTACCAAAACAAAAGTTTTGCCTTTGTGTTAGTGCTGACCTTGCTCTGCTGAAGAGATGGTTGAAGCCTGTGATACTGTCCCTTCATCACTGCTTGTGCTTGTAACCTACTGCAAAATGCTGTGTTTTGGGCTTCTTTCATCTTTTCTTTAGTGCCACATATTGTCTTCGGTTGTGTTTTACAGTGCAAATATTGCTTAATATACAAAAGTTGTGGCTTTGAGCTGTATCCGAGATGTCTGTGATACTAATTTCACATACAGTCTCTTCTTCCCAAGTTAAATGAAAGCCTTCATAACAATGAATGCTTCAGAAACACTGTCAGAACTGAGACTACCCTTTAAAGTTTAGTGGCCTACATCCCTTAGACAGGAAAACTAGTTCAAACTTCAGCACTTGCTCTTTATTTTCTTGAGAATTTCAGTTCTTGTGAGGCTTTTAACTTAGAATATTTTCTTAGTTTGCTTAACTCTTGCTACCATCTGTTGTTCAGTAACGACTCGGAGCCAAGACGGCTGATGGAGATCTGAGTTCTCTTAGATCAGCACTTGGCACCGTGAGCTTTTTCACAACCCAACAAGCAGTTCCAACAGCTGCATGCATGAATCACTTAAGTTATAGTACCCTGCAGCACCCTCTAAGAATGGGTTTTGACAATCTGGTCAGATGCCACACAAGCAAAAGTGCTATGAACTGAGCTCCTTTGAAGGTGTGACATAAATTTAAGATCATTATTTTGATACTTATTTTAATGTCATGTGCTCTAAAGTTTTATTACTGTTCAGAAAGCTTTGGGAATATCTAGATTGCACAGAAGTCTTCACCATTAATTACAAAAAAAATATCAGTAGGCTGGTGTGTGTGTGTGTGTGCGTGTGTGTTTGTTGTAGCAAACTATCCTAACACATTCCCTAGGGCATTTCATGTTACTGAGAGTCAGTTTGCCACAGCAGAAGAACTGCCCTTCACATGCTTTTGACCCAGTCTATATTTAAACCGATCTCCAGCAGTATTTCATTTCAGTTGGTTAAGTCTGGTTTGTTTAGCTGTGGATATGTTCTTGATAATGCTATATGTTTATTGAATAAAGATTTGCTTATCATAGAATCGTTTAGCTTGGGAAAGATCTTTAAGATCATTCAGTCCAACAGTTAACCCAGCACTGCCAAGTCCACCCACTGAACCATATCCCTAAGCACCACATCTACACATATTTTCAGTACTTCCAGGGGTGGGGACTCCACCGCTTCCCTGGGCAGCCTGTTCCAATATTCATGTACTGTTCTTCTGCACACTCTACAAAACACTTCATTCAGAGTTTTAGCAAGCTGCAATAGCACTGCTTTAAGGTTTGCAAGAGAATAGTGTGGCTTCCTTGTTTTTTTAGCAGTTAGCTGATTGCACCAACACCAAGCCCAAAAGACTGGTGTAAATTAGCCTAGTGTCATTGGGCAAACTGAGCTACACAGCCGAGGATCTCATCCTGCACATATGTTCACTCTAGTGTTGTCATTACTTGTTTAATGATAACCATTGCTTTGGCTGAGTATTTAACACAAGGCCATTCACAAAGGAATTTATGGAGTCCATGTTTGCATTTCACTTAGCTGCCTAAACAAGGTGGGGGGGAGCAATACGGAGGTTATATTGTCTTGATTTTATTTGGAAGCTGCAGAGTAGCTGGAGCCAAGCAGGGTAACTGTAGGATGGGACAGTATCATCCAGGAATAGGGTGTTGAAACTTCTTGGGCAACTTCCACAGAGCTGCCTGGCAGGACTTCCCCCCAGTTCCTCTTTGAAAATCAGATCAGTGGGTACCCAGGGGATAATGAGGGATGAGTGCCTGGGGTGCAGCAGGAGTAGGGTGGGAAAGGATAGGATTAAGTAAGTCAAGTCTTGTGTTCCAAGAGTTTAACCAGTTTTGTTGAGTTGGACTGCAAGCCTTCTGCACCACTAGGAAAGTGGATTAAATAGATCTTGGGATGCTGAAGGTTGGTGTTAGTTCCCCACATTTTAAAGAGTTCTCTAAGAGTTTTGAAGAGACTATTTAAATGTCTTTCATCAGCATTTTCAGTCTTATCAGGGATTTAACTGTATAAAATAGAGAACTCTGGATAGGTTAAGCTTAATAATTCATGATGAAAAGATAACTAGAGAAAGGGCAGAGAAATGGTCTGTTTTGCTTTCCCCAGGTTTCTTACACTTGTCAGCTGGAAAACCATGCAAATTCAGGGTGCCTGGGAAAAGGAATGCCAGGCATCTGGCAAGGGATGACCAGGTTTTAAAGAAAATAAAATACATACTTTGTTTTAAGCAACTGGCTCCCCTCAAACTCTACCAAAGACATAAGAGTCTGTGATGAAAGGTGCTGGGCAGCTATCTCCTATTCTTACCATAGTGATTTCTAGTTGTGTTTCTGCAGCAGATTGGCATTAAAAATATCAATAGGAATAGGAAATAACTTTAAATCTCATGCTCTTTCCTTTGGTTAGGCCAGTATTTCATGCTAAATTACAGAAAACTTGAGGATGTATATAGACAGTGTGAAGTCATCGTATAGGTTTGGATCAGTTGAAAATACTCAAGTCACCCTGCTTTACTACATTAAAGAGCTTTAGTATCTGAACATCTCATTCATAGAGTACAGCTAATCCATCCATCCCTGAAGTCACATATTCAGTTGTCTTTAGTGTTTTATTTCCTCTAGGACAGCTACCACAACCAGGCCAGCAGCAGGCACAGTTCCGACCCGCACTGGAGGCTATAGCCAGGACTTTCTCCTGATCTGCATTCCACACCAGAGTGTGCTGATGGGAGAAGGAAGGACTATGCTATGGGCTTTAACTACCTTACCTCCTGTTGTTCATTGTAACTGCATTTGTCTGAGACATCCAGGCTTCCCTGCACTGTTTAAAAGGGAGCTTCAATGTATATTGGTTCTCGGAAGTCTCCAGGGAGAATCCAGCATCAGGACACTGCCCAAGAGAAAATAGTAATTTATAAGGGATATTGTGTCAGTTTATAACATACCCTTTAGAAGGGACTGCTGAAGATCAGGAACAGGCTAAAGTGGCCTGTTTCTGAACGAAAAAAAAAATGAGAGAAGGTAGCAGAGAAGAGGATGAAGCAATTCATTGTTTCTTGTCTGCTGGGAAGAGACAAGGGAAGGAGGAGTGTCATAAGGCAAAATAAAGAGAACTGGGATTCAGACAAAACTGACTAAAAAAAGGGAGAAGGGACAGAATAGAGCAGCCTGATCTCTACAGGTAACACCCAGCAATCTGCATCCAACCTCCGTGCAGCAGGGAAGTGAAAGCCCACCTCCATGTGCCAGCTTTTTTTCTGCTCCCAGGAGAGATCTGCTCTGCAGAAGACAGACAGATGGCATTGCCATTGCCTGTGCTCCTGTGGGGGATTTTTCCAGATGGGGAGTTGGAAGCTTCTTTGTGTTGCTGCAGCCTTCCTCTCCAGCAGCCCTCGGGTGCTCGGGGCCTCCACCAGCCTGCGCACCCGTATCATATGCTCCTCAGATGTGCACACACGCATCTCAGTGCGGTGAAAATTCAGCTGAACCGTTAGGAAAATAGGTGTATTTACATCTAGGGTTTTCTTTGTGTTTCACAAGTATCCTTGTTGACTTTTCCGTTCTTGTAACATGCAGCTGCATTTTTTTATTATCGAGAGATAGATAATAAAAACTGAGTTGCCAGCAGTGATCTGAAAAGCAAGTTGACATGACTGGTTTGTAGAGCAGAACTCCAGACAACACTGCATCGTGCACACTGACTTCATCAGTCAATCTCGGTGCTTTCCTGTATTGTCCTCTCCCTGCTCTGACAAAGCACAGGTGTGATGAATTTCTCAAAGTTATGTGGAAAACCACTGAGCTGTCCAGGAAGCATCACCCTTGTCCCAACTCAATGAGCTGCTTACTAGAATTAGAAACAATCGATCCATTTTAAATAACAAGCAGGCACGTTTGATCTCCACTTCCCTAACAGCTGAGCAAATAAGCACAGAAAGTAAAACTTTGGAAAGGTAACACAATTTCAAGTTTTACAATCAAGTAAAGGGAGATACTAAGTTTAATCCCTTTATCTTAGTTACACATTAAATTTATGACAACCTCACCTGTGTAAGTAAGTACATTTTGTTCTGCTTGCTTATACTTCCCTTGCTCTGCAACGTTCCAGTCTGCAGTTGCACCAAGTGACCTTGTTCTCTCCACTTTGTTTTTGCATGGTTTCATTTTATACTCATGACTGGACTGTCAGCAGGTATTCCTGTCCTCCTGTTTCATTTCACCTAATAATACTGGAATAAGGGAGAATTGCAGCTGAACATGTTGTACGGAAAGCTTACTGTATGCTGCAACCATCTTAAGAATACTATCACTCAGGTTTTCATTATTAAGGGTCATTAAAGGGCTTATGTTTTGATCTTTCTGCACATCCATTAAGCCTTTAAAAACCATTGGAGCAATTTATTAAATATATTAGATAAGTTCATAGCTATTTAAAGTCACTCAAATGCTGTATCATCTCCAGACCTGTGTGTGTTCGAAAAGATGTTGCAGTTGTTCTCCAAAGTCAGAGCTGCACTTCACTGAATTAAAAAGCCAGTTTCAGGGTAAGGAGCCTCTATAGCCTAGCCCTCAACCACGCTGGGGCTCTCGGCTGAGGCACAGCTGACATGTAGCAAGTTGCTGGATTCAGTTCTGTCAGGACACCCAAATCAACATGCCATTTTCAACAGTTGCCAAACTGGAAGCAAATGCAAATCCTCAGGGTACAGATACGCAGTTCCAGGTGCAAGCCACCTGAAGGGACCTGGCAGCTCCAGCCTGCATGAGAAACAACTTCTGAGTGACTTGTGTCAGACAGGTGAAAAGAACATTAAAGGAATCTATTTTGGGCATGACGCTGTGGAAAGGAAAAGCTGCAACCTCCAAAACCAAGCAGAGATGAAAGTGCTTGGCAGTGAGTGATGCTGTTCCTGCAGCCTTTCCGGAACAGCCGAAGGATCCTTTTAGAGGGCAAATCCTAATGTAAAGCAGACATCATCCTTCACCTGAAAGAGTAAATATCGCTCAGGGTTTTCTCTCCTAGTCACACCAGGAGGAAACCTAAGGTATCCAGCCTGCCAGGACCCTTGTCTCAAGCAATGCAAGGTCAAGTGTAGGTGTTCCTGCTTTAGAGGAATGCGCTGACAACCTCCAGGCCAGTAAGTGACAATACACTAGAGTACCATGTACTCATCATACCCTGGAGAAAATGACTTCCAAAAATACTATGCAATAAAACACATACAAATTCAACAAAGATACATACTTGGCTTACAATAGTAAGGGCAGTAAACTTGGGATGACCAGGGCCAATGACATAAAAGAAAATAAGAAAAAAACCTCAGGATTTATACTACTGGAAGCATCTCAAAGCAAGGCTGGTGCTGAGTCACATAGATTGTATGGAAGTAGTAGACAAGCTGTGTCAGTCTGGAAGTGTAGATACATACCAGAGATGACTGGAAAAACCCCCATGAAAAATGTCCTTCACTAAAGCTTCTGCTCTGAACTCCAGGACCTAAATCATTAAGTAGACTCAGAGACGAGTTGAGGTTTGCAGGGTTTCTGGAGACTGTTTAGCCCAGCACCCCTGCTCCAAGCAGGTCATGGTCATGGTCATTCCTCAGAGGAGTCCAAGATGTTCCAATCACTCTACTTCAATAAGATGAAGGAAGAACAGTATTAGTGGGCTTGCTTTTTCCCCAAACAACATAATGTTTACAGCATATATTTTATGATCACTTTAATCCAATTTCAATGATTTTCCAGGCACTGCTGAAGATCACAATCACTATTTTTTGTTCCAATGGAAGTTTTCTCAGTATTACACAACAGTTCTCTGGCTAACAGCATCAGTACTGTAAGAACACAATAATGCAAGGAAATAGATATGGTAGAGTTTATGAGTAACTAAAGATCACAACATTTGGGGTAGGAATTGTGGCTCGTGTTTCTGTGAAGAGCTTTCATTCTTGTACTCAAAACAACTATAGCATCTTCTGTAGGGTGAAAGTTTATGCGTTATTTTCAAAATACACAGAATTTGAGAGACCCCCAGATTTCAAAAGACACAGCAGTCGCTGTGTTGTCATTATCTTCTTGAAATAAACTCAAAGACCTGACAAAGATGCAAAATACAAGTATTTTGTTATGGTATATGACTGAAGACATGGAGAAACAGTATGGAAAATTTCATAAAAATGGAATCTTAGCATAGATGGGGGTTACATCAAACACAGGAAGACATTCATAAAGTCCATCTCTAGAGAAACGGTGGTGAGCAGTAACAGGCAGACAACCACATGAAGCAGTGTTTCAGTGAAGGAGAAACTGAGAACCAGGCTATAAGCTTGCTGAAAAAACACAGAGGGATGTAGTGTTTTCATGTACAAAGTCCTTGATCTGGTCCTCGAGAAAGAACTCACCATGCCCACAACCCAGGATGGCAACCAGCAGTTACAAAAATTACAATTATTGAAAAAGAAGAAAAGGGAAAAAAGTGGTACACAGGGACTACTGTAACAAAATGGTTTTGTTTAAAACGATTTCAGACACAGAGTAACTAGTCATCACCTGATTAGAATGCAACATATGTTCCATTAGACGGCTACCAAACATCTGTACACTCAGCTGCATCAGGGATAATAAGCTCCTGTTCACTATAGGCACTGTGTGTTCTTCTCATTTTACTTCTAGTAGCGATTAACCTCCCTTTTATAAAAAAAAATTGAGCTAACGTGGAAGACAAGCACTCATTTGCAACAGCAAAGATACAAGACCCTTTTACATTCACCCACTTCTTCAAATGTGTTTTCACTTCTGAAGCTTTTAAATACAGAAAAATAAATCAAACCTTCCTCCTAAATTATCAATTCCCAAACTTCTCAGGCAGAAACCCACACAACTCCCACAGGCACTTTGCGTGTGTGGGCTTCTCTTCCGCAGCTCCATCTCCTTGGAGTTTGCACTCCCACTACTGGTTGTGACCGCCAGTTGGGGGCCACTATCCTAAATCCTGTTCCTGTAGATAAAAATCTGACTTGGCACATGTGCTCTAAAAAGCAAAGGGTATTTTCTCTGACAAAGATTAAAAAACCCCACAAACACGTAGGAGTATGAAGAATACAGTGCTCTTGTACTAAGCATTTAAATGCACATACGCAATCAAAAGTAGCAGACAAAAACCCACCCCACTTAAAGCAAAGATCATCTAAATCAAACAATCACTGAAAGATTTTGCCCTCAAACCTCCAGAAACTACCATAATTTGTTTCTCAGAGGAAAATTGGGAAAAAATACAACTAGCAGCCAAGATTCTTGAGGCCTGCATGAGAGCAGTGCAGCAGCTGGAGAGCACATGGAGGTCACCTGCCTGAGGGGTGATGGCACAGAGGGAAAAATGAAGAAAGCTGTTTATTTTATTGTGAGGGGTGAGAGGTCACAGTTTGTGCAGAGTTAGGAATGCTATAATCCATGGTAGGGAGAACAGCCTGCCATATCCTAATGGGACTGTATTAGATGTTTTAGTAACAGATAGAATGTAAAATGGAATTTGCAGAATTACCTGCCTTCTGCCACCGTCTCTTAACCCCAAACAGCACAAGCAGCAGCATATGCCTGTTTCAGCCAATGCTCAGCTGACCTAATATTCTGACTGCAGTCAGAGGCACACAGACAACTCCTTGTACTTATTTGCTCTTGCAAAGGTGGCTCCCCCCCCCGGGATTTTTCTCTCAACCCAAGTTTATAACCAAGTTCCTGGGCTGTAACATAGGTGTACTACCAGCGTTATACGCTTGGGCCGCACCATCTTTGCTGCAATGTTCAAATGCCAGAGCAAGATGACATTTTTCAGTGCCAAAAGAAAGAATGAGGAGGTTTTGGCTCTACAGATAGTTAGAAAGGTTTTGGGTTTTCAAATAAAGGAGTTGAAGAAGTATGCAAGATTTAAGCAGCCTCTGTGTATATGGTACAGAAAACAATCTGAAGTGAACAACACTCAGGACACCGACTTCTGGGATAACATTTTCTGTGCCAAATCTAAAGAACAAGTTTTCTGTCTGCAGGTAGGCAGCTGTAACACCAGTAATCATTCACTTACAGATGACAGACAGAGCCTTTTGAACAATCACAGGCAAAACGGGGGAAAATATCCAGAAGACTTGAAGACCCTGCATTCAGGTGTGCCCTCACAGCGCTCTCTTGCTAACAATACTAAGATTCCCAGACTTTTTGACAGCTGTTGGTTTTTTTTTTTTGTGAAGTTCCATTTTATACATGGGAATTAAACCAAAAATCCATTAGCAACAACTGGCAGAAAAATACTGTTCTGAGACATAATCAGTCTCAATAGAACAATCCGATCCATGTCTGTTCCCGCATTTGAAAGACCAGATTTTCCTGGAGCAGATTACAGTAACCTTTGCTCACTCGTGTTGCCTATATTTGGATGTATGAAGTGTCTTAGTTCAGAACTTGTCAGGGCTTGTAGACCTGAAGATGAGCTCTTTGGACTTCGTCCCTGTGCTGGCTGGAAACTCAGATGAAGGCTTGAAAGCAAATGAAGGAGTGCAGTTAGGAGGTCAGACTTGCAGAATGGGACAGGCTGTCCAGCATCATATAGAGACACAGATCTCTTCTTTCACCTTCCCTCCTTGCATAAATGTGCAGTAAATTGTACTGGGAATTACAGCATATTCCTTGAACAAAAAAAAAAGAGTTCTGGATGTTTAATGGCTTACTACTGTTGCAACGTCTGTGCTTAGTTTGAAGCAAACTGCAGTTGTTCTTAGGCGCTCTTTTATTTATCCCTGTATTATTGTTCGAAAAAGGACATTCCAGCCTTGTATAACTACCTCCTAGAATCAATTAATATTAGTCCCTAGAAAGGAAGCACAGTATTATATATTGTACATTGGCCCAAGTGACTGGAATAGAAATACCTTTGAAGATTAGGGCCTCAGTGACATAATCTCACTGGCTTCAGGGGGCAGCAAAATGAGGCCTGTCCTCATTCACCTCAAGACAAAACTATTTCTGGTACAGGCTGTGTTTCTTTTAACAAACATTTTCCAAAATTATCTTTGCATCATCAGCAGCACAGAGATGAAACAACTGAGGAGGGGCAGAAAAGCCTAAATCCCTCAGTGATAGGCACATCAAACTCAAGAAACTGGAGCAGTTCTTGCATCTCTACAGATTCAGAAGGCTCCTACCACAAGAAATAAGAACCTAACTTGTTAAAGCAGTTTTTATTTAATTATTTGGAGGGAAACTTCCATATCACGAGTAAAAATACTAGAGTTGAATGTTGTTAAAAAAAAGTCAAGGTGATGGGCTCTCTGTGCAAACACAGCAGTTTCTGATAGAAAGGGGAAGCGAGGGGTTTCATAACATACTCCCTTTCAGGTGAAAAAATTAAATGCTAGTTAACTGCAGTACATGTCATCATTATTATACAGGCAAGAGAATGAAAAAGAAAAGGCAATTTAAGAGAACGCAACCTACAATGGAATAAATTCATTCGCAGCAGAGACAGAGTAAGACTGCTTTTATGAAAATTACAAAGAAACATAATACAACAAAAATAGGGTGTGGGGAATTTTCCACTAAGATTAAAAATGAAAAACAAAAAGAGTCACTTTTTGAACACCATTATTATTCAAACACATATGAAGTTTCAACCTAGTTTTTTTCTTATACATGGGAAACACTGTTAAAGTGAATCTTCAAGAGTGAGAAGGCACCATGAACTGTTGGCCGATACCTTTAATGCACACTCAAGAAAGAAGAAATGATCTGGCATGATGCAAAAAATCATTAAGTGTTTATATATATTCATATATCTTTTAATTAAAAAAAAAAAAGAAGCGGCAACAAGTCATTACTTCAGTGCCAAAATGTCCTTTTGTCTGGCTGACTCGTTAACATGATTTCTCACTGAGATCTGAGCGGCATTTTTATACAGTGGTGAAAAGGGGTGATTTTGCGTTGTTGCATTTCATATTATATTGGTAAATCAAGTGTTTTCTAGGATCTGAGAAGCCAATCCTACAAAGTATTCCTAAACACTATGCAAATGGAATAAACGCAGTGTCTAAAATGGAATACTCAGCTGTACTACGCGGCAATTCCACTGGATTCAGTTTGATATGTAATGTCTTGTAGCAGATGTTATAACAAAAATAACTTTTGCTTTTTGATTTACCTCACTGAGGCCATTAATGCTGTTCCTAAAGTTGGTTTTCTGGAGTTGGATGACATTTCACTGCTGTCCAAAATGAGTTTGAACCTTAACCCTCCAGAGTTTGTTCACTTTGTTGCTTATATTATTGCACTAGCTACTAAAGTCTTATATCTTCCTATATAAATCTAATTGTTCAGAGTGCAGATTCTATATTTAGATAATGAACTGTATGAAATAAATAAAGTAAGGGGTTTTCTGGTCAGAGTTGCTGATATGTTGAATACCTTAATTATTTCTAAAGTAAACAGTTTTGGTGTATATTCTTAAAAACCTATAGTCATTCAGCATAAAAGCCTTGACGTAATACTTTAAGAATGGATTTGTTTTCCTTCTCAAAAAACGCATCAAAGAATTGTTTTAAATACAGAATCTGTGAGGCTTCCTACAAATTCATCTAAATTGTAATACAAACACAGTTTGTAATTCAGATAATATAGAAAGTTCTCTAGTGTCCATTGAAGTAAGGTCCCCAAAATGCAGTCTGTTTTGTTTCTGAATGGGAAAACATTGCAAAACATTAAGCGGTTCCACTGGCTGAATAGGAGAACTGAGGAAAATGAGGTCTTCTCTCGTTATCTACACAATCCATGCTGTCATCTGCAAATGAAGAGAACAGGAGACAACATTGCTACCTTCTCTATTTTAAGGAAACAAACAGTAAGATAATGCATGGTAAAGTTATTTCAGAAAACATCACTATCTTTTTCTTCCACAACTTGAAAGGACAGAGAAACAGGAAGTCTTAAATCTCACCCCAGTGAATGGGGGCATCACAGAAGATCCTGACTGTGATACATAAACAGTTATTCGGATGTCCGTTTAAAATTGCTAGGAGCTGCATTACTTAAATCCATACTCAGTGATCTGAATTTCCAGCAATCGCTATTTCAGAGCATGAAACATGTGCAGTTGCCATGAAAATAAAGTGTTCTTTGACAGAATATGGACGTTAGTGAATACCCAGTCAACTGCTTGCATAGACACAGTTTGTGTGCAGATGTACACATGCAAAACTCGTGAACAGGATTATTTCCCAGTGGGAATGTGCAGATTTGGAAAAGACAGCAGTACAAATAATGTCACTGTCTTCTAAAACAGGTTTTTCATTTCCCAAACTGAAAAGAAAGTTTCACATCAATTTACCAACTCTTGATCAGATACACATATGGAAAACCAGCAAGTTTAAACTGATTCTTTTTCACACGGTCTGAAGAATAACATTAAGGTAACATTACAGCATATTATTTCTGGTGGTCTAGAGAATGCAGTGGGAAACATTTGGGAAAGCTTTACCTTGGTCAGGAGGAGTGATTGTTATCATCTGTGCTGTAAATTCTTCATCAAAGTATCTTGTATCTGTTTCAGATGTAACTTGTGGCTTAAATGGAGGTACAAGCTGTGAAAAGAATTAAAAACATACTGTCCATTCACAGGTTCTTGCAGTAGTTTGAAACAGGTAGAATTTGAAAAGAGAGTTATAAGCTACAGTGCCTTTTCCTACATTCCTGAAATAAGTTTAAAAAGCACCAGTGCATAAAGAAGGAACCATACACGGTAAAAAGAAAGGTGTGCACTTTTTGCTTATGGAGCATTTGAGACATCTTGTCTCTAGTATTTAGTTGCAAAAAGAAAAGCCTAGAACCCTAATGTTTCTTCACCTAGTAAATAACATCCTTACAAATGTTTAGTATTATCTACTGGTTCCTGACCTAATTACATAGAAATTAGCAAACGCATCTAGTCAGATTTATGCTCAAGAAGGATAAAAAGAGCAAGAAAGATGCTTAGTGATACCAAATTGATCAGCTGGACTTGCGTGTCACCACAGAAGTTGTAATGGTCACAAAAAGAATCTCAGCTACAGCATTACTGTGCCCATGCAGCTCTGACAGCAACTGTGCTGTAGGTCTGACCAACCCAGGGGAATTGAGGACAAGGCAGTACTGACATTAAGCTTTTATACTCCTGGTCCCCAAAAGCAGTTTGATACCTGCTCTGAACTTAGAAAAACTGTAGTGCTTACAAAAAAACAAGCACACTTAGCAATGAACATCCTCTTCCAATTACACCACGAGTCACACTGTTTGGTTTTTATTCTTGACACTCGCTTGGGCAGACAGGCTAGAAATCATCCATGTGTACCTAGGCAAGCTCTGGCAAGAGGAACTCCAGATGGAGTGGAGCTGCTTGACTGGGGCTGGAGGAGGAGCGCGCCTGGGAAGCGGGTGGTGAAGCTGGCTGCATACAAATGCACACAGTTGGAACACATACAATTTTGGAGGGCAACGGAGCTGGGATTCAGACCTCACTCACCTCCCTGCTGCATGGTGCACTAGAAACAGAATGTAAACACTGTTCTTCGCCCTCCCACAGAGGACATGTAAACAGCCCTCAGCACTGGGCTTCAGCTTGCCCACCACTGGGGTTAAGCATGGCCATCTTTTAATAGCGCAGAGCCACATCAAGCAACAATTTAGAAGCGTGACTGAGGAAGTATACAGCTTCCAATCTGGAACTGCAGGGAAAGGTTTATCAAGGCAAATGGTAAATTGCTCCAACTGGAAGTAAGCAGTGGCCAGAAGACTTACACTTCTGCTCCTACAGAAATAATGATCCTGACAGAAATCACTACCTGGAAAACACCAACAAATCTTGAATGTACGAAACATTTCTTCCCCACCCCAACCTTTCCTCCTGCTTAGATCTGAAGAATCATTTGCTTGGCAAGTTGGTAAATAAGAAAAGCACTAGCTTCAAGCTCCCTATTGCCAGAATCATCTTTCTGACTAGTTTTGAGAGCATCTAACAGAGTATTGTCCTGTCTTACACACAACAATGCAATGAAGCTCCTTCATTTTCCATGTACAAACTTTGACAAACGTAATCTACACATATTTCCAAATATGAAGCAACATCTGCTGTTTAAAATCAATCTTTAAAAATTAAGGTACATAAAAATTCTGTTTATTATAAGAAAACACAATTATAGTATATATTTGGGGTTTTTTTCCCCAATTACTAATGATCCCCTGTGCCCAAGAATGGCTTGAAGGAGCCTGACATGTGTTCCTGACAAACAGCCACAGGTCCTCAGAAGTTGTCTTAATGCCTTGATATTAAAATAAAAAAGGAAAGAGGATATCTCAAAATCACTAGTTACTCTAAGACTTACAGTCCTCCTGAAGCTATTGAAGATGGAATGCTTTACAATATAATGGTAATAGCACTATTCTCAATCAAGTCACACAAACATATGTATAAACCCTGTTGAGGATGAGCATTCCTTATTTCACATTTCAACTCTTCTCTCTTTCTCCTTACAGCTGTTTTCCACCTGCTCCTTGAAGCTAACCCTGGTTTGGTTTTGACTAGTTGTGTGTGCACGCATGTGTGAAGTTCTGTCTGTCCCTCTAAGCTAACAGTGGTTCTGGCACACGCAGTGCTCCCGCTTGCTCTGGCTTGATGTGCA
Organism: Nestor notabilis; assembly: GCF_000696875.1. Taxonomy (NCBI): domain Eukaryota; kingdom Metazoa; phylum Chordata; class Aves; order Psittaciformes; family Psittacidae; genus Nestor; species Nestor notabilis. Next base: position 21,955 of record NW_009930719.1, read on the forward strand.
CAGCACAGAGTGATTTAGGACTTGGGCACTGCAGCACACACCTGAACTACGCACATCAGAACAACTAGGAGCAGCAAACCTAAGTCAGAACACGTGTAATGGGCTAACGCTGCCTGTTTCATCTTGCTTTTTATTTTAGTATCTGTTAAAAGCAATTTCAGACAGATTATGATGCACCCACAAGACAATTTTTTTTACCCCTAGCTGTCAAATTCAGAACATTAAGCCAGAAACAGAGGGGAAGCCGCAGAAAGCTCTAACGCTGTCTTTACCAAGCAAAGATGTTGCTTTACCGAAAAGCTGTCACTGCAATAGCTCTGCAGTTCAACTAGTGGAGAGGTGCCACCTGTAGCCTCCCACTGCTGCAGACCAGCATGATACCCGCAGGCTTATGTTGGTTTAAGAGACAAAAAAAGCCAGAAAAAGAGACATGTGATTAAAATCTCATTGTGTACATTTTGCTTGTGGGTGGGCAAAATACTGTAAATTAAACTGCACCCTTCTTTGTACCTTGTACCAGAGACAAATAACCCTCTTCCAGCAGAGTCTAATGAATATTTTAAATTCCTGGGACAACCCCAGTTATTCAAAATTCCTTATAATTCAAAGCAAAGTTATGTTTCCAAAAAGCTTAATTACAAAGTAAGCATTCTCCCCATTACCCCAAGTCTACATTCATAAATGTATTCATCATTATTCGGAGACAGTGGGTAACCGAGCTTAGCACACAAACACCTCTAGGCAGCTGACAAAATTCAGCCTTTATCCATGAGACTGCGTTCCAGGTAAATGCTGGAAGAACCTCTTTGGACCACCCAGAACATAGGCAGCAATTACTCTCTGGCTTTTTGGAATCTCTTCATTTGCACAGCATGCCTGTTTCATATGTCCATGCTAACGGGATAGGAGCAAACCCAGAATCTGGCCTCCTTGGATATGCAAAGGTCAGAAGTAGGCTCAGCACGCTGCCTGCTCCAAAATATGTAACATTTGGAGCTTCCTGGTAATTTCCACAACAATTTGAGTCAGTACTACTGCAGGACAATGTATGAAGGCTTTCTCAGTTCTTTGACTAAATAAATTGCTTCCAGCCTGTGTGATTTCTGCTCCATTCAGGCAATCAGCACTACCATCAAAGAGTAAATAACTTCACTTAAAGACATTTGAGCCATTATCAACTTTTTATCTTAAACTGAAAAAAAATAGCAAATGTCCAAATATTCAGCTTGTCAGCTGGGTGAAAATGGGGATACCTTCCTGTTTAGAACAGTAATTCAGATTTACTTTTTAAGTTACACTGAATAAGGTCCTTGCAAGTCCCTCCTGCCCTCATGACTGCAAGGGGTGCTTTGAAAGGACAGAGGTCTAAATTCCATCTACACTTTCAAGGCACAAAAACTTATTTTATGATTTTTCAGTTCCTTTTAATCACACAAATCTGTGAGGAAGTGAAAGAAGAGAAGTAAACAGAGCACTCTTCGTAATTGTATACAAGCGCTGGACAGTTCTCCCACTACCATACAGGAACCAGCGGTGTTACATTCTGTTTTCTTAAGAATACAAACATTGCTAATAGATCACTGTATTAGTAATCCAAAGAATTAAAACTCTGGTTTTGCTAAGTTTCTTACCTGCTTCCACCAACTGGAGGGAGAACTAAACTGTATTTAGATAACAAATGAGATCTTGTATCACAAGGGGCTGCAGGGGGAAGGAATGAAATCAGGAAAGGCTGGGATTGAGTGAGATCGTGTGGCACCAGTAGATGGGAGCCTTGAATCGCCAGACCCACGTTTTAGTTAGCTGCATTTCACATAAACGTTATGGAAAATGTGGCTCGTGAGAATCAAATGGGAGAGGACAACAGCTGGAATGAGTCCAGAGGAGGGCCATGAAGATGATCAGACGGCTGGAGCACCTCTCCTATGGGGACAGGCTGAGAGAGTTGGGGTTGTTCAGCCTGGAGAAGAGAAGGCTCTGGGGAGATTTTGTAACGGCCTTTCCATACCTAAGGGGGCCAACAAGAAAGCTGGAGAGGGACTTCTTACGAAGGCATGTAGGGATAGGGCAAGGGGGAACAGCTTTAAACTGAAATAGGGTAGATTTAGATCACATATTGGGAAGAGGTTCTTTATTGTGAGGGTGCTGAGATACTGGAACAAGGTGCCCAGAGAAGCTGTGGCTGCCCCATCCCTGGAAGTGTTCAAAGCCAGGTTGGACAGGGCTTTGAGCAACCTGGTCTAGTGGAAGATGTCGCTGCCCATGGCATAGAGGTTGGAAAAAAAGTTACCCCTGAATTTATGTAAAAGCCCATGCTGCTCTGCACTTGCCTATTCAGTCTAATTTCATCACTGAAGACAGGAAAAATGCAAAGGGGAACAAAGAGCCCGTCTCTCACTCCTGCTTCTAAGAAGTTTTCCTTCAGATTCTCAGGAATAATTAACTCCTGGGCTCACAAGGGATACATCAGTTGATGGCAAGGAATGACATCAGAAATTCACAGGAAAAGCAATTTTAAAAGCTTATATACTGTCTAAGTTTGGAAGCGATTTTGATTGGAAGCAATTCTTCAGTCACAGAAACAAGGATCTCATTGAGATATGCCTCTCATTGTGGAAAAAAAAAATCTTTGGTTCAGAAGCAATCTGACTACAGTATTTTAAGAAACATGAAACAGTTAGCCTTGCTAAAAACAACTTCAAACCTCTTCTGTGGAGGGCTTCTGTGTATCTTAGAGAGGGCAACAAGATTAGAAACATTCAGTATATCCACAGCTACAATTCACTTTGGGTGAGCAGGTGTAAAAGTACCTTTTTCTCGTACACATCTTGCCAAACAATGCCAGCAAAGAATTTGTGCTGCATAATCTCCTTGGCATCATCAGGACCGCCACCTAACCTGTTTGGGGCAAAATAAGTAATTAGATGTTTGAGTACAGTTATTTTTCCTCATACAATTTTTATTAAACAGTAGCAAAGAAATTCTGAGTTTATATAATAGATTTGGAAGCCTTTGCTTCATATTTGTTTTGTGTGCAAGGGCTGCAGGAGAGTCTATTTTAGGCTTCAACACAGTTCCACTAAAAGACCTGAAAACATGCTAACACACAGAATAAAGGTCTCCCTTAAACAAACAAGGGGGAAAAAAAGACCCAAACCCAATACAAAACCCCACAATTCCAAAGACCTGCCCTTCATGAAAGATGCTGTCCTAGGAAGCACGGCAGATCCTGCAAATAAAAGGTCTGAGCCACACACCCTTCCCTCTTTCTAAATTAACAAGTGACAACCTCTCACAATTTTCTAGAGCAGAGCGATGCCAGCAATAAAACTGAATTTGATTTTGAAGTGTAAGAGAGGCAAGGATTTCTAAGACAAACTGATTTATGCAACCTGATTTAAATTTCCATTATACAGTTGACAACTGCAGTGATAATATCATGTTGTATGCAAATCTTTTCTCCTCCCTGGCTTCACAAAAGCACAAAGGGTGTTCTATTGACTTAAGGTATATCAAGATAAAGCACTTTCATTCCAAAATAAAACTGTCCACACAGCTTACAGATGCAATCAGTTTAGAGTTGCAGTCTTGAGCTAACAGATACTTCTTCTGTGGAGGTTAAAATGTTCTCTAGAAGATTGAACCACATCTGCAAGCAAAGGCATGCACTGAGAAAACAACACACATACTGAATAATCAGCAGGAGACTTACTTCAGGTAACAAGGTTAAGCAGATGCTCAGGATTTTAAGTACAAGAGGAGCCACCATGTTCATCCAAGCACCTAGTTCATCCAGGCTCTAGTATCTGCCTGTTCCCCGCTTCTTGTGCCACTGGCAAACTGAGATATTATCCATATTTTAAGAACTTGGAACAATAGCTCTGTGTGACCAAAGCTAGAGCTGTAGTGCTACAGAAAAAATGGCCAAGGACAGTTCTTTGAAACTGAAGCCAAGCTGCCTGGTCAGACCTCATCCGTGCTGCACAACAGCTGGCCCTGAATCTCCTCCAGGCCACATGTGGTAACCCTGCTGCCCTAATACTTGATTACTGGAGAATAGAAGGGAGGGGTTTGATTCAAAATATCAAAGATAATGTGATGGCTGTGCTAAAGCCCATTGAAGTGGTATTTTTACAGCCTGGGACTGCACTGCATGCTTTGAGATGCAGCTTGAAGGTACAATCCTGCTGAGACAACGTTGGACAATCGTTAGTGCAGAGGATTCAAATTTGGTGACGCTTTGTCCAAACTGCTGTCTGGGAATGGAATCCTGGTGCATGCAACCCTGTCAGCCATCCCGAGCACCATCTTCACAGAACACAAGCTGACAGAGGCCACAGCTATACCAGAGACCAAGCAGCAGAGTTGCCTGGCAGTTCAGAGCCCATGTTTGCACAGCAACTTAAGGGGTCTGCTCCTTCACATTCCTTCATTAAATGTGCAGTGGTACAGGGAACAGGTCCCCAGTCTTACAGTAGCAAAGTGCTGGGTGACACTTTCCTTCCCCAGGTAAGCTCTAAGACCAAGCCTAAGTTGACCCTACAGCCCCACAGGCCAAGCCAAACTAGACGACGGCTCTCCCATTTGCCTGGCAGCACATTGTACAGCTGCACAGCAGCCTGGAACAGGAACAAACTCCAGGGTAGCCTGGGAACAGAGACAAACTCTATGAGTAATCATCTCTCAGCTGGTTCCCTACAGGTCTACAGGCTTTGCCAAATCTCTGCCAGGCTCCTTGTTGCTTCCCCAGCACACACGGTGATGGCCAGTGAAGAAGAGGAAGGAGTCGACCCTCTTTATCCACAGATATCAACAGACTGCACTTTGGCACAGAAGTTCAGGAGTGACTACATGCTAAGAACCACCTGAATCGTGTTTTGCAGAAGTATGCACGAAAGCTGGCTGGCCGCAGCCATGTATGAGTGTTTTGGAGAATATTTTAGCTAATACGAGCCTTTGTTCCATAAAGGGCAAACATGTACTCAGGGAACTGCCAAGAAACACTCCAGATGTTTTATTTACCTTTTAAAAATCTATACTATTAAACAAATCCATTCAAAGTTAGTGCGGAAATGATAGAAACCTTGTATTTTGGATATGGACTTACTCCAACATACACGCTTTCCTTTCAGAATTATGAAAGGATCCTCTCAAAGAGAACAAAATTAAATCAGCACCTAATGCAAAAATCACAGTTAAGCACCACTGAAAGCTGAAAGAGCAGCAGGTTTGCCTTCCTAAGGACATGCTGAAGAAAAATGCAG
>NW_009930719.1:27232-27677 GCF_000696875.1 Nestor notabilis
AGTCTTGGAAAGATTTTTGTACAATAAAGTTAAATTCTGTGCATTTAAGTTTACAGATAGAATCAAAAATAGTATAAATAGGACTTAAAGAAAAAGCTACTGAGATTTACAGTATACAAGGAAACGTAACAAAAAACCTGGAGGCCAAAAGGAAATAAAAAAAACCCCAAACAGAAACAACAAAACCAAGAAAACCCTCAAAGCCCAAACTTCTGTGTAAATTGATCTCTTTAAAAAATACCTGCCAAATAGCTCCAGGTTTTCACTTAACTTTTTCATTTTTATGAAACTGACTATTCAATTTCCTTTAATCATTTAATGACAAATGTCTGTGCTCCACAAAGGGCAATCAGCTACGAATCCACAGAAATCATGTGCAAATGTTTTTAAACATTTCTGTATTTTTATATATATATTAAAATATAAATATAGCATATAAATGCAC
>NW_009930720.1:0-42433 GCF_000696875.1 Nestor notabilis
CTCTTCACCATCCTGAGAGGTTCAAGTCTGGACTGGGCGGGGGCTTCAAACAGGTTAAGTGTGTCGTCGTTTTGAAGAGCAGAGAGCAAGGCAAGCTTTACTTATTTGCAGTGATGATAGTTTTCCGTATGCCTTGTTTTTCACTGTCACCTTCAGACGTTCGCTAGTTTTTCAGGATTAAGCTGTGGCCCTCTGATACAGCATCCATTTTCCAGTAACAAGGAAACCAAGGCATTGTAAAGCACTTTTCAGGGACCTCAAAGTATCCTTTATGCCAAGAAAGCAGATTTTCTATTTTTTTATTCCTCCCCGCAAAAGAAAAAAAAAAAAACAACCAGGAAAATGGGTCATTCTTCTAATATTTTCTTTTAATTACTTTGTCATTTAAAATAGAACTGGTTTACAGTTCCATTGGTTCCACTGGTTTACAGTGGCTGGCTGGCCAGCCTGCATATAGGAAGTCACAATTCAGCCCAAGTTATTTCTGACCAAGAAGCTGTTGCCAGCTAATTGCTGCCTGCGGTTTTGTGTAAGATGCTGGCAGAACCCATTCAACTCAGTAAGACAATTACTAATTGGAAAAAACCCAATTCTGACTATAATATGCATTATATAGCAATCTTAGAAAAGAAACTCGTGTTGAAAGATCAAAGAATGAATTAGCGTAGTCGTACTCCTCTTGACTTTGACTGGAATCAGTGTATTTTTGATTCATAGAGAAATACATGCTCCTACATGCTTGTTTATGCTCTGTAAGTATAATGTGCTGCTCAGAAAATGCATGCTTTTTCAAAAACTCTGATCACCACGAAATAGTTGCTTTTGTTATTTCACTGTAAAAAAAAAAAATCAGATTGAAAAGGACAGCTTCTTGGGGAGAAAAACATAACTGAAATTATTTCAGTGTTCTGAAAGCAAACGTCAGAAATCATACAGGGCAAGTTTATAGAAGCAACAGCTTCACATAAACCTTATTCAATGTGGTGTGTACTTTTTATGTTACTCTTGGCAAAATACAACTGGCTTATACACTGCTTTGGGAGTCTGCCTTTTACTCCTTTAAGAAGTAGGAGAAAATATTTATTTTTTAATTTTTTTTTAAAGAATCATGGCCTTGTGGTAACACCTAACATTTTAAAATTTAGATGTCACGTAGGCAGTTCTACATACATTCAGGAGGTTCAATGGAATAATACATATCAAAGAATGCTTGTTATGTATAGGAATATTTTGTGAACAGCAGTGTCTTACACTGCTGATATTGCAGGGGAAAGAACTGTTTGACCAGCAAGTAGCAAGAATTGAAGATGTCTTTATAAAGTCTAGTGGAACTGATGTTAAAAGAATACTTTCAAGAGAAACTAAACGGTTGTCTTAAAACATGACATTAAAACAAATAATGTGGAGCGCTTCTCTGGGTACTGAGTTCGGGTTTTTTTTCATGCTACAATCTTTCTCCCTTCTTCCAGGCCTTCCTTTTCTCAGGAGAGACAGAAGTTCATCTCCAGCACTGTTCATCTCCGTGATCCTTTTGGTTTTCCCCTGGTGTTTTCATGCTTAGTCATGCCTGTTTGTTGCCACTGCCTTGCTTTCTCATTTCTACTTCTCCAAATGCATGCAGGATTCATGGTCTGCATCTTTAGAGAAATGTGTTCCAAAGACTTGTTCCCTTCCTGTTACTTGCCTCATTACTTCTTCAGGACTGGAAGAGGTAGCAAGCCACAGCTGGCAGGAGTAGGGGTCCTGAAAGGAAAGCAGAACCAAGTAGTTCCCACAGGACCAACTCACTGCTGCTAGTGACTTGTCTGCTGAAACTCTACACTAACAAGGCCACGTGACTGTAAGTACCTGTAAATTCACCAGAAATATAAATGTTTACTACTTGCATTATTCCTCTAAATGTTAACAGTTACATATTGTCCAGGTTTTCTGTTGTCCTTCCTAGTTTCATTTTTATGATCGCTTCTGAATATGCTCTCTTCTGAAATGGTAAAGGTAATTATGCTGAATTGTCATTGTTTAAGGAAAAAATTCTGGGTTCTTTATCTTTAGGACACGTGTTGGCCTTTGTTATACATTGGCTTCACATGATTTCTATGAACTTTCACTGGAAACTTTTGCCATTTTCTTCATCTTATTCTGTCCATAACCTTCCTGCCTCATCCCTGGAAGTGTTCAAGGTCAGGTTGGATGGGGCTTTGAGCAACCTGGTCTAGTGGAAGGTTTCTGTGCCCATGGCAGGGGCTTGGAACTAGATGAGCTTTAAGGTACCTTTCAATCCAAACCATTCTATGGTTCTGTGATTCATTTGTTTTCTCTTTCTGTCATATTTTCTCACTTTATTTGGATGCTTTCCCTGATACTGCTATAGTATCACAAGTTTTTCAATAGGAACATTTCAAAGTACGCCCTACCAAATTTACTGACATTCTAGTGTTGTTGTCATTTATTCATTTTGATTTATTTTGTGTGTCTAGCAATCACCATTACAAAAAAAATGGGTTTTCTTAAGGTATTTCCTCAGCTAATTTTTCATTTACAATCCATTAAAACTGAAACTGACATTTTCAGTTCAGATCTAAAGATGATGGGGGTTTATATTCAGTAAGCTTTTACTGAATATACACATTTTAAACAGTAAATAGTATGAATAGATTTGTACTTCAGAAGAGACCTATTTTGAACCAAACAGTACAAGACTGGAGGGTTTGATTGACACTATTATATTTTTTACAGTTGAACTAGAACTTGCAAATATAATATTTGAGAGCTCAAATTATTCTCATGTTGATTTCCTTTCTCTGTTCAAAAACTGAGATGAATAAAAGCTGCACTTAACACAACTTCTCAGCTGTCTTACTTTGCAGCATAATTTCTGTATGAAATGTCAACAAGAATAGTAATAGACTTATACTGAGAATTCTCACTGTAATGCTTTAGATTTGCATTTATGTTTAAGTAGCTCCTGAGCATTTGTTTGACCATTCAAACAATCAACTGTATACTTTTAAGCAGTAAACGTTTTTGATTGACCCTTCAAAATATTTCTAACATTGGTTTAAATAAAAGAAAAAATGCTGTATGAGAAACAAGTGCATATCTTCCTCAAACACTGCAATATCAAAGTCACAAACCTTTTATATGACCACCTTAAATTAATCTTGAAGCATGGCCTGAATGTCCACAAAATCTAAGTTCGATTTCTCAGAATAAAGTGTTCTGTTTCTCAGACTGAAGTGTTCCATTTCTCAGACTAAAGTGTTCCATTTGTGTGTCAAGAACGCTCCATATAAGCACTGATGTAAAAGTAGTGACTTAGTATTTAAACCAGGGAAAGGATAGAATGATTACACTTGAAAATCTGAATTAGTGTTTTAGCCCAATCAGACCTTTCCTGTAGTGACCCACAACATTGTTCTGCACAGGCTTTTTGAGAACAGAAGCTTAAAAGTTAAAAATAATGTTTGGGTTGTTTTTTTTTCTATAGTTAATTAATGCCTGCCAGTTTTGTGCTATCGTTGTTTAACACATGATACAACCAAAACGTGATTCGCTTTTTATAAACAAAGAGGAAGAGAGACTATCTGCTTCATAGAGCTTATGAGCTCGAGGTCAGAAAACCTCTAAAATAAGTAGTTTGCATAGAACCATAGAATGGTTTGGGTTGGAAAGGACCTTAGGATCATTTAGTTCCAACCCCCCTGCCATGGACAGAGACACCACACGCTAGACCATGTCACCCATGACTCCATCCAGCCTGGTCTTGAACACTGCCAGTGATGGAGCATTCACTACTTCTTTGGGCAACCTGTTCCCGTGGCTAACCACCCTCACAGTAAAGAAGTTCTTCCTTATATCTAACCTAAGCAGAGGTTTTAGCATCTATCACAAAAATAACATTTTTGTAAAAAAAAACCCAAAAACATCTCTGTAACTGCAATTTGTAATTCCTATGGTACAAAACCCCCCATGTTTTCAGCATGCAGTGTAGAGGATAAAAAAATAGTAGTGTCATGCAAATAACAGCACATTCTTGGTATGTTAACAGTTCCTGGAGATGTGTACTTCTGTGGTTGCATCCCTATTCTGGAAATATTTAGGGCCCTAGTTAACATGATAAATTTCATTTACATTAGAATGTCAGCAGATATTAAATATGCACTTCTCAGAAATCATAATTATGAAGTACCAGCTAAGTCATGAAAGCACTTACTATGGAAGGTGTCCTTGGGAGGCTTGGAACTAGATGATCTTTAAGGTCCCTTCAAACCCAAACCATTCCGTGATTCTGTGGTGTGGCATGACTGTAAGCATTCACATCTGAGCCAGGTGCTTAGGCTTCTGCAGTCAGGTGAGAGTCATGGAATTACAGATTCATCTTCTGGAGCTCTTCAGAGACACTCAATGTCTTCTTATTAAAGATATAAAAGACTTCAGTGATCTGAAGCGCTCTGATTAAGAGACGTGGCTTTTTTGGCAGTGCAATGTCTAAGACGGATGCCAAAATCATCAATATTGTGAATAGAGTCCTCAATCCTTAAAATGCAATATTAAATGTGCTCTTCTACAATGATGAAAAACATTAAAAGAAAAGAAATTATAGTTTTGAAACTGCACTGTACACATATATTTCCCCTAAGCAAGGGCATGGCACAGTGTAGTTAATCTCTGTGGTCTGTTATCAGGTCATTTATTAGTTTTGGCTAAACCAGTAGAAAATAAAAAAAAAAAAAGCTTTCAAAATTGTTGGCTTACCTAATACAAGGGTGTCTTGAAACAAAAGTAAATGTTTCAGTCTGCAAACAGAAAGGTATACAGCAAAGGAATCTGCAAACAGCAGGTATGCTGCAAAGAAGGTAAATAATAGTTATCAAATGAGATGAGGGAAAGGATCGCAGTGCACACTACATTATTTCTGGCTTTCCAGGTGCTAAAGTTGCCACAGGGATAATATCAATATGGGAGGTGAAGTGGGCTCCCAGACACTTTTATCTTTATAAAGGGGGGAAATAGCTGGGTTTTGAGTTTTATTCATGAAAGTGATAGCTGCTCCTGGGACAGAAGTGGTAAATTTTGTTTATTGCTCTTTGTCTGTTTATACTTTGCCTAATGCTCGCTGAACTGCAGAACGTAATATGCTTGTAGCTGAGAAAATAAGCAGAAGCATGAGAAGTGAGAAAAAAGAGACGAGAGATGCTTTCTGGTTTTATACTCTACAGAGAATGTCCTTGTTTGCTCGACACCACCTTCAAAAATTTTCTTGAACATTCTATCCTGTGGCTTTCAGTGAATGCATCACCTCGAAGTGTCAGAGGGTGTGCACTGTGCATCCCTCAAGGCCTAGCTAGGAGACATTTACCTAAACCCACCATCTTCCTCAAAGCGTTTTTTTTGCTATATTGCCTAGCCTCAGGGCAAAAGAAATAAAGGTTGCATTATATAAAATATGGTAATCAATTATCTGTATATATGAAACATATTTCATATAAATAAGTAAAGTGGCTGTATACAGACAATTGAACTGCTAGGTGGAATGAGGTTAAGTCCCAGCAGTTTAGCATTCATGACAGTCAATGTATTGCAACAAGTCTTGTTTGCTGGCTGTAGAGTAGGAAGTTACAACCAGAGATACTAAACAGTTGTTAGCATCTCTGAAATTCATAAAGAAGTAGTCAATAATTCTTTAGCAGTAATAAAACTGATACCCTGATTCAACTCTAAGTCCTAAATAATCACAGAAAAGAAGATAAAAACTGGGCAGAATCTCAGGAAATTTACAAGTAAATTTGGAGATCGAAATTGATGCGAAAATGCTATTAAATACAAAGATAAAGTGAGGGTTGAATCTAACTATGGCGCTTTAAAGTTCATAATCCGTATGACGTAGAGCTGACCTTGGAACTGAGCTGCACCATAAGTGGGAGTAGGCATGATTTCCTTTTATGTAGCCTTTGCTACCAACTTTAATTTCATAAGGACATCCTTCCTATGCAAATTCAAATTGTCTTAGCTAGGGTTAATGTTGAATCTACTTATTTTATTCCCAAGGTCTTACTCCTGTTTCTATTCACAGTCTTAATTTCCCCACCAGAGACTTGGTCTCCCATGAAATCTTAAAATTGACTCTTCAGCCTTAGAATATTCACAAACTCCTCTGAATGTAGTTTCTTTTCATCACCTCAGATTAAAGGTTTATATTCATTTTTATATGAAATGCAGAACTAACCAGTTGTGTCATACTTGGCTGTCCCCAAATAAATTGGAAATGGCTAAATGGCATCATATCGAGCATGTAAAAAATATCCTGAGTTTCTTATCTTACTGTGCATTCCATCACTGCTAGATAAAAACTAAATCATGTCTGAAAACTCCATCTGATATGTAACAATTTCCAGAGAGTTTTGTCTCTTACGGAGTTCCAGCCAGTTTTATTTGCTCTGTATCTCTTGTCCTACGTGTTTTTCTGAGTCCAGCTCTGTCTACCTCTGCCTAACAAACTATGCAGCTTTTCACAGATGTACTCTAGGAAAGCAGAGAAGCCCAAGTACCTGTACCTAGCTGCGTGCTTCTTGTACAAGTGCTTGTGTAACAGCAGGCGGGGAACAATAAACTTTCTCAAAACAGTGGCACAGGCAGGGTAAGTTTATACTCCAGAGCACGCTGGTCAAAGGAGTCTTCAGTGCCAACGTTTGCCTGATTAAACCTTAGCTGGAATTGAAGTGGTCTGAGTCCCCAGGTGTAGGCATAATGTCTTTTCACATTTCTGTAGATGAACTGACTTCAGTTAGATTGCTCTTGAGTGACAAAAGAGGGATCAAACCCAAAAGCTCTGATAAACTTTTATATTAGAAAAGTCATATAAGCAAAAAAGGACACTGCTTTGCATTGATGACACTTGAGATCTTCTTTTGGTTTTGTTTGAATCAGAAAGTTCTTGGATTCTTCCATTAATTATGACCTTTATAATTTTATTTCCTCATTAGAGCTCAGCAATAAAATTATTCAGATCTTCCAAAATATAACTTTACTGTTCTGAAATACATTGTATAACTTTTGGCATCGTATAACTTTTTTATATATATATATATACTGTATCAATCTAATAGAATAAATCTCAAAAAATTGTTCTAGCATTCTGAAAAATCCAACTTTGTAATAAAATAGTAGTCTGCCTTATGATCTGGGAAAGGGAGAAGCACTAGTATGTCTTTCAAGGCATGCTTCATCTATTAAATTATACCATATTATACTTCTACTATGAAACTTCGTTGCATTAAATGCAAGCTTGCTCAATCTCCTAAATGAAAGAAAGGTTCTACATTAATATGTAAATCTTAAAATGGCATAAATATCTTCCATGTCTGCTCACCTTTAACAGCCTCTGTATCAGAATTGCTTAGTTTAAAAAATCAGAGGGTTTTGTTGGCCATCCTGCCTACCTGAAGGTCAGAACAAGCTACTTTCTGTACATGAATGAGCTGCATTAATTAAACTTCTACTGACTGCATCAGTAAAAGGAGTTGGGCTCTGGACTCTGCATCAAATCTGTTGTCATTGCTGTGTATGTAGGCTGTCCTTAGTACATAGCAGATACCAATATGGTACTTATTTAAACTTCCTGTTGTAACACCTCCATTTAGCTTTTCTTTGCTCTTTCTAGGACATACTGCTGGCTTTTTTTGAGGTCAGAATGTAAAGACTGACTGAATTATTCATCATCATCAAATTTTTTAAAATCAGAAATCATGCCGTTTTCCTTCATGGCTCCTTCGCAAGCAGATACTGATATCTCACAGTATTTTCTTTGATGAATTCACTAGTTTAATTGGTTAAAATACACTGAATTAAACAGCTGCTAAATCAGATTATGCTATAGTTACTCATCACTATGAGAATGTAAATTTGTTAAGATAGAGTCTTAGATGTTAAGATACAATATATAAGGAATTTTTATTGTGTAATAGTTCATAACTATCTATGCGTGAATGATTTTCTTTTTGAAAAACTGTTTCCAAAAATATTATATAAACTGTGCATGTGCAAATATGGAACCTCTTGAAGTGGATAGCAATTTTCTATTCTCAACTGAATATATAGCTTTACATTGCTACCAAGCTTTCATTGAAACATACTTTTGGTCTTTTTGTGTCAGCATAAAATACAGCAGCAAAATAGTTCTTCAATTATTTGTCAGTGTTGAAACAACTCTTATCTTTCGCTCTGCTGTGTGTTGACATTCTTGGCCGAGCTTCGCAAATCATGTCTTACAGTGTTCTCTGTCTTTGCATTTAATGGATTCAATTTTCTCACTGGATAAGATGATTAAAAATAATAACTTTGGATTTATACAGGGGCACTTGAGGAAAATGGTTATCAAGATGAAGATTTACTTTGCCTGTTTTCTAATTTTAAGCAAAATAGTGTTTGTCTTCAGTTAGTGTTTCCAGAAAATAAATCTGTTTATTAATGGTTAAACCCTCCTCAGTCTTCATCACCGGGCATGTAGTATAAGGAGAATCTAAGGAGAAGGGCAGGATGCCTATGTAATTGCTGCACAGCAGAGGGAAAGTGTGCTGTTGAAAATGGCTGAGTTACTTGGTTAAATGAAATGCAAATTATTATCTCATGGTGTGGCAACATAGCATTTTCTCATAATTTGTAGAGAACAAGACAGATACATGTGTGATGGATTTAGCGACATGGTAAAGATGGGGTGCGGTGTTTGAGGATTAGCTTTGAAAGCATCCATGAGCTAGACAATTCTGCAGCAGAAATGCTAAGATGAGGAGGAAGGTGCCCTGCAATGTTAAAATTAAGCAAAGACCGAGGCAGAAGTCCTTCCCCGTGAAAGGTGCACATCTATCCAGATAGTGTGTAACAATAAAATCTACTAGGAATATTGCCGAATGTTTGTGAATCAGACTATCATCAAGGAACTGAAATATCATACTTTGGATTTTGCATCAGATACTCGAATGCCATAAATCAGCACAGCTGCATTAGCTCCAATGTAGGAATTCAACTTTAAAACTGTCAAGGGACCAATATTCTTTCATTCTCCAGTTCTAAAGTTCCCATAAAGCATGTCATTTAAGGGTAATAAATGCCAGGTCATTGTTTCCAAAAGGCTTAGAAGACTGTCCCATTTGTACCTTTGGGTCTAGATAGTTGTCTAAATAGCAAACTACTCTCAAGGTGCCAGACAAAACCAGTTTCATATTTGGCAGATCAAAAAGGGTAAATTATTCCGAATTCTCAGGAGAGGGAGCGTGGCTCCCTTAAAAGCAGGAAAAAGATGGTCAGGGAACACAGAAGTGGAGATTTGCCATGCAAACACTCGATTTAGACCCCAGCAGATTTTAATTTATTTCTCACTATTCAGTAAAAAAAGAGTCATAGTTAAGCCACAAGCCTGCTAGGCGCTGATTTGGACATGGGATATTAAACAACAAGAAGGGAAGGGATGATACACCTCTGAGACATAGTTGCTCAGCTTCTTAAGTGAATGAAAGCAAATTAACTTTCATCACTAAAACTTAACACTACTATGTGCCCTTTATAAATTAAATCAGTAGTGAATCTTGTATGGAATAAGAAAGATAGGAGGTCACAAATTAAATTGGATCTCTTAAAATACGAGAAGGCTGTCAAAACTAAACTGCTATAAATTCCAGGCTGTTTATTAGATTGAGAAAACATAATTTAGCATGGAGTAAAGCCTTCAAGTTACACAAACTATTTTTATGTTCACCTGAAACAGCAATTTGAAGTTGAGTTCCTTAACTAGACATGGAAAGACGTGAAAGACCTGGTTCCTTCTGGTTTATACTGGTTTCAAACAAGCAAATGCATTCATGTCAGTAAAGATCAGACTTTCTAGTCCTTGATTTTGAGAAACTCTGGCTAAAATATTCCTTTGTCAAATAGTCTCATTAGTTCTGTTACAGTTGTAGTTGCTGGTGTTGTGTTCCTCCCTAGAGGTATCTGTCATTGATCAGAGGCCCCAGTTCTATGTTAAGTATTTAACAGAACAAAAAGTGTCCTGAAAACCTCTCACAGAAGAAGAGATTCAGTTAATCTCATATATTAGGAAAAAATATATATATAAATATTAAAATGATGGTGTAGTTTGTTGTAGAAATGCAGATACAGGTGAGGAAGAAGTTAATTTAATCACAACCGCAGAAGCCAGCTACAGCTGTTAATCAGTCTGTTCTAAAATTAATTTCCAGATATGCTGGCTTTGAAATTCTGGCCATAAAGCTTCTTTACTGGGATATTGTAGGGGGCAATGTTCTCATTACTTCTGCCATCCTTAGGCTAAAAAAGTAATAGCTACAGTTTCACTTTGAGGGATCAGTACATTCACAGGGAAAGGTAACAACAAAAAAAATTGCATAGTGAGGTGATATTGATAGTGCCGTTTACTGTAAAATTAAAAAAAGATTATCACTGGTCATGGAAAAATAGATTGATGAGGTAGGGCTTAAGTTACCAGAGGTATGAAGAAAGTGATGAATAGACATTGAAGGCCTGACAGTGGCACCAGTGCCATGATTACATTTTAGGCGTTGGTGGGAGCCTCTGCTACAGAGACAGAAACCTTGTTGGCTTTGCTTTGTGGTAGACTGTTCATCCAGTTCTTCATCACTTATTTACAACAAATATCATGTTAAGCCAGAACTGCTAGATTTCTGTAACATTTTCAATAAATAGACCACCCAAAATCTGCTAACATCAACATACAAATACAAATAAACAGATTAGATATAAATTGTGTCTGAGATGGTGTGTAAGCTCGATTTCTAATAGAATGCAATCAGTAAATGAATTTGTTCTTATTCTGAGCTATTGGAAGTCACCAGGAAAAAGTGAAGGTGAATGAATAATACTAAAATATTCTTAAATTGTATATATTTTTAGTAAATTATATAAAAAAACATTATACCATTTAATATAATTTTTTATGTAAAATATATAAATGTATTAAACTCTCCTAAATTATTACTTTGGATTTAAAGAATGTTACAACTACCCTGACTCTACCCAATGATGTCCAAGCTGTACCATTCCTCTCTGAGCTAGGAGAAAGTTTCCCTCGTCTTTCCAAATCCCAAATTCATAATTACGTGAGCAATATACCCCAGTGGGGTATGTTAAAATCTACTAGCAAAACAGGGAACATTTAAGGTTACAAATTATAAACCAAGCTTTTCTTACTTGTCTTCCTATCTGTTCTTGTATTTGTACATTTTTCTTATTGCTAAGTGTCATCTTTTCATTTAGTCTTTAACCCTAGGCTATATTGCATGACCGTTGTGCCATAAGTTGTATGTGCTCAATCTTTTTAGCATGTTTGCTTTCTCAGCTCACTCCTCTTTCTCTGTTTTTCAAAACACAATATTTATTCCTGATTTTTAAGTAATGAAAAGTGATCAATAGTGTATTTGTGTGAAGGCGCTCTATCCCAACAGACAGAAAATAAAAAGCGTGATGAGAAGCTGATATGTTTGATATGACAGTTATCAAAAAGTCATCCATATTCTGGAAAATGAAGTGCTGAAATTTCCAGGATAATACATGGTGTTATTTACAAAACACTTGAATTGTTCTGTGTGTAGTTACATTTACCGTTTCACAAGCAAATGGGGAAAATAAGCATGACCAAAGCCACCATGTCTGATCCAAAAGGAAATCTGAATTGGAACCACAGCTCTGTGCTTCGGGCATCATTATGAAATCAAAGCAAAAGCAGGTTTTGAGTAAACAAAGCATAAATACAAAATCAATCTTGGAACAGAAAATGATACTGACATATTTAGATGCCTCTTGTACATTGGTACATTTAACATGCTTTCTGTTACTCATGCAGGACTTCACTCATCAGAAAATGTTTCTGTCTCTGGTGTACACTTCAGTAAGTGTATGTTCCAAAGCATTAGCAATTGTTCTAAAAGGGTATGAACAATGTTCCATTTCTCCAGAACATTAAAAAGCTTTCAGATAGTACAGAATGCAATAACACAAATAAGAACCAGGTCACAGCACTAGAACTGCTGTGTTGACCCATGCAAAAGCAGCAGTTGTGGGGTTTTTTTAAATGGTTGCTGGTACTAAAGATGTGACATAGTAACTCAGTAGATAAGTACACTGTGCAGGAAGGAGCTGAGCAGGAAAATGGTCTGGTTTCACTCTGTGGTTTTCAGGATCTGTGACCATCCAGATGTTGAAGTTGCTTGTTCTGGGAGAATTAGGCCTAGTGAGAATATTAGCAGAGCTGTTTTATCCTTCCTTGTTGAATGAGGAAAAGGTCACTAGCCTTTGACATGGAAAGTTCACACCTCTTCCATTTTCCAGTGTGGAAAAGTGCTGGGAAAGTAAGAAATTAAAATGCTATAATTAAGCTCCTGGGGAGAATTGAGCCACAAAGTTTATCAACAACAATTAGGATTGATGAACCTGAGAGTTTGCAGACTTATGACTATAAATTCTAAAGGGTGTTCTTCCTCATATTAATATTTCAGTACTGTTTTTCTTTTTAAGAAGTTACACAGACAATTCCAGGAGAGATCCACTAAAAAGGTCTCCTAAATATTAGATTGAGAAATAGATGTTTGGGCAAAGAATTGAATAATATTGCTAAATAATAATACGTCTTCAGAAATAGGTTCTCTGACATTTTTTATATTATTGCCTTTTTAATTTGATATTTGTAAGCTACTTCCCAAAGTGAAGAAATATTAGATGCATCTTTTCCTTTTTAATGCTTATATTAAAGAGCCTTTTGTGGCTTAATGAGCAGTTTAGTTCTCCTTTCCCTTCTTTTGCCAAAGGCAATAGTTGGAATTTTTAAGTCTTTTCCTTTTTTCATACAGTTGACCTGGTTTTGCTGTTGCACACTTCTAATTGTGCACTAGAGAAATTAAATTCTTTTAGCTTGCAAGAGCACATGACAGAAACCACCAGAAAAAACCTTTTTTTTTTTTTTCACAGCCTGAGACTGCACATATAAAAGATCAGAAGACATATTACCAAACAGGATTTGGTTTACCCTGTATAAAATCTTGAGTTATCTGTAAGGACTTAAATGCTGACAGTAGAGAAAAAATAAGAGGAGTATCAAGATTTATGCAAACTGTTTCACTTCAGTCGTGTCCATAAGACAGCTTAGTTCAGAGAACTACTGTCTGTGCATCAGCTGCTGTGTAGCCAAAAAATCTTTTTTAGCTAGAGATTTGTACAAACTATATTATAATGTGCCAAATTCTTTAAGATTCCAGAACGTGCACTATCAGCTAATGCATATCATCTTCCGAAATTCCTTGGTTACATGTTCATCTTGTGAATGGTAAGACCTTCCACAGCTTAGAGATGAAATGTTTTTGCAATCTATTTCCTTCATTGTGTTAGGCACTTGGAAAATAAGCTGGTTAGAACTGTACACAAAAGTAATAAAATAAACTAAATCATGCTAACAGTAGAAGCTGTGGAAGCCATTTCAACAGCTGGTATTGTTGTCTGTCTGCATGTGTGTAATTATGAGAATATGTAGGTGTTTTGAACGCTGTGAAGATAAAAGTAGCCTGTCAAGTTTTCCAGTTTTGAATCTAAGAAAGGTAGGTTGGGAGTCATTAGAAGTTACTGGTTTTTTTTCCATTTGTACATCTGACCAAATTGAAGAACTACTGCTTTCAGCATCTTTTCCATAAGACTTATCTGACTCATATCCTCTCATCTGATAAGTGACAGGATCCTAGTTAGTGGGTCTTTTATTACATGGGCTCAAATCTTAAAAAGACTTCTGTGTGGCAAAATAATTACATGTGCTTGCTCTCATCTCTAGTTAGTCATAAAGGTAAGATTCAAGTATGCCTAAGACACACTCTTTAATCAAAATAGTAGGTCATTGCATTGTTATTTCTTTTTCTTTATGCTGGTTTATGTTTATTATTTGAGGTTGATCTTATACTTTTACTTTCTTAATGTGTTTTTAGTCTTTGCATATTGTGCAGTGTGCTGTGAGCTACTTCAGATCTTCTAAGGATGGGATGTTAAACTCACTTGTTATCTGTGGGCAAGGGCAGAGGTGCAAGACCAAGTGAATGCAATTCTCTGCCTCCTGGAGCAGCCTGATTATGAAGGAGTACCACCAGTTCCACCAGTGTGATGCCCAAGGTCATAAGCCCTCCTAGGACTTACCTAGTCCCACACATGGATTACAATTTTGGCAACTGAAAGGATAGAATATCACAACCAAGGGAGGGGGATTTACAGTTTCAGGGCACATACATGTCCCTATCGCCTGTGTGTCAGTACAATTACCTGGAGAAGCACTGGCACATCTCCTCCTGTGTTTTAATGCTTTAGACCACTGTCAGGCTGTGTGTGGCAATTAGTGCTACACTGCAAAAAAACAGGGTTCATCTAGTTCTGTCCCGTGTAAACAACATACAAACATTGTAGAAAAGATTTAGCATATTCAACAGTACCTAGTAACCTACCTTGACTCTCTTGGAAGCCATCACTGTCTTGTCTTCAGTATTACTGGCACAAGCTGGATAGGTTGTGCTATTTTGATTATACCTCCATAAGATGTAGTGATACCTCTACAAGCATATACATACACAGTATGAACATACACACAAAGCATGGGTAGATGCCCATGTTCATTATCACCAAACAGAAAAACAACATGTCTTTGTTTTATTCGTGTATGAGGAGAAGTAAGTATTTAAGTATGGTTAAGTTTATGGTTTTGAGAGCTTGGCAGACTGTATTTTGTGATTTTGGAGACTGGACTTTTCTGGGGAACCCTTATTTACCAAAATGTGTGAGGTGCTTTTTAGGTCAAATGATACCGTGTGTTTTCAGCTGCTGTATCAGAACTGCTGTTTTCTCTTTTGTCGATGGCAACTTAGTCTGCTGAACTCTTTGGATCTGATAACAATAACTGAGAGATTGAATAAGACAGCTAGGTAGGAAATGAAGTTACAAATATTTGCAATGTACGTATTTGCAAGTAAGAGCAATGCTGACTGCTTTGGAAGCGGGGTAGGCAATACGCATACAATGAAGCATTCTGTTTTCTTAATGGAGCATTTCACAGATTGAAATCAAATCACCCATCTCCATTTTACTATTTTTGTACCAATCAGTCCAGGTCACTTTTATTTTCACTCCATTTTAAGAAGCAGAATAAAACAAAACAATATGATTGCTGTTAACCAGGTCATGCCTTCATCTCTGCCAGAACACCCGTATCAATCTGATGCTTCGCTCAGGCCCATATGATCAAAATATTTAGTGGCATCAGAATGTTTGTCAAATATAAGTAGTCCTTTTGTCTGAAAGAGTCCCCTAAAGCATACTAAAGCCCAAACAGCTACGAATGTATTAAGTTCACAAACTCCATCATCACATACTGCTGTGCAACATCCTCCTTTTGTGAACATCTCCATATCAGACTGCCTCCATAATTTCCACCATATTTGCTTAGTTAGTTAGTTAAGAGCTTTCATAATATCCCAATTTGAGCTGTCTTATACTTGTTTCTTTCTAGCATTGGTCTGAGCAGGGGATCTGATCCTAAGGAGGACCAAATTATTTGTACTTATAACTAATCAGGCCTCATTTTAGACAAATTTACCTTCAGATACCTACTAGAAATTAAAAAGGGCTTCCTCATATTACTTATTTTCTTGCTTCACATGATACATTTGTTGTTCTGGTTATTGTTTTCCAGTGAGAAATAAGCCCTATGCCATCTGTCATCTCTCATGGGCAAGCGATTGTATCTTATTTATAGTTACTGTTTCCCTATTTAGTCTTCCTGTGACCTTAGAAAAATTTTTTCCTTCATCATTAACTGCTGCAATAAAAATACTGCTTCTGTAAAATACAGAAAGCACTTTTACATATTATTTTTCATAAACTGATTTCACGTTTGGAAAATGTGAAAACATGGCTGAACTTAGGAGAAAGGAAAATAAAGGCAGTAGAGGTTCGCAAGTATGTTTTTTGCCACCAATGGTAGTATCTGCCAAAGACACAAAACTCTGCTAGAGGTGAGACTGTTGTGATGCTATAATTTTTTCCTCCTGCTACCTTCTGAGTTGGTGAAAATGTATTTTTTTCTGTTCCTTCCTTATCCTTTACCCGATCTTCTGGCTTGTGCTTTTCCTGCCTAGCCAGCCGGCCATTAGCAGTAGCAATTGGCAGCCATCCCTCACTGCCTTTGGATTTAGTGGAATTTTCCAGGCAGTAATGGTGATTTCCAAAACCTCAGGTATTCTGAGCAGGAAATGATAAGGAAAGTTATGTGGGAAGAGAGAAGTATTTGAGATGGTGGATCATAAATCTGGGAGGGCTCTGGGTTCTCTTAAAGGCAGGCAACATCCTCTTTTTCTTATTTTTCCAACAAAGAAATGAGAGAGAAGTGGTAGCGACCAAGATAAAAACTGCAAGGTTGATGTTGCCTAATATTGGTAGGTATGTTGCTGTCTCTCACTTCTATGTATTTTCTTCCTTTTTTGGGGTTGTGTCAGCACATAAACATGGGGGTTTTACACATTACTCACACTTCACTGTTTTTCCCATTTTGTAACTGATATCATAAATTATTCCAACTAGTGTTGTAACATAAGCAGATGGTGATAGCATGGATGTAACTTGTTAACACAGAATCACAGAATCATAAATAGTTTGGGCTGGAAGAGACCTTTAAAAGTCCTTAGTCCAGCCTCCCCTGCCACGGGCAGGGGCACCTTCCACTAGACCAGGTTGCTCAAAGCCCCATTCAACCTGGCCTTGAATACTGCCAAGGATGGGGCAGCCACAGCTTCTCTGGGCAACCTGTGCCAGTGCCTCACCACCCTCACAGTAGTGAGTTATTTTTAGTAAACTAAAACCAGGCTGACATTAGTTCTTCAGAAATAAAATCATATGCACAAAATGTGGATTCTTTTGGTAGCTGCTGAATGGTGGAGTGCTCCACTGTTATCATCTGAAATGTCATTTAAAAGACGTTTACTGTCTTTCAGTTCAAATGTAGTCTGAAGATTTGTGTTATTTTATCAATAATATTAAAGAAGTACCACTTAACTGGAAAGCTTACCCAGACAAGGTACTTATATAAAGCAAAAAAGATCTTAAGGCTAGTGAGTAAAATGTGGGTTTCACTGCCAGTTCTTTTTCTTTGTTCTTTCTGATTAATACCCTAGAGTTTGGCTGCAATTTATAAGTAGGAAAAAAAAACCCCAAAACAAAACAAAAAGAAGGATATTCCTTTATGGTTTGGGGGGAAAACTTTTAGACAATTTAAAGTAGTTTGTTGTTTAAGTATCACCAGACTTTAAACTGGGCATTTTGAGGTAGAGTCTGATTAGCAGAGGCTGTGGGAAATTTTAGGAAAGCATGTATGCTCTGCAGAAATTCTTACTGGCTAATTTGTATTTGTACAAGCAGGAACATGATGAGCTAGTGGAAGATAATCTGTAAAATAATCTAATAATTTTACTCTAATTTGTTCATCCGACAGAACTATAGAAATTAGACCAAACCTTTCAAAAAGGTTAATTTCTAGATGGGCAGGAATTTTATGGATGCATTCACCTTAACTAAGCAGTCACTGCGCTCTGAATGAGAGTCTACAAACTCTCCACACAGAAGTCTCAATCACTCCAGTCCTGCTCTAGTTTGTTACCAGAAGAAGTCGTTAAAATGGCTAGGAGAGTGATTGGGCAGATGTGGTGATGGCACCCGGGAGTGAACCATGGCCAGGAGGCATCTGAGGAGCATCCTAGTCTTATAAGAAGGGACTTGTTGGTGGAGACAACCCTAGTGCAAAGGGGAAGGTGCAATGTCTGGCTTTCATTTGCTATTTAACTGATCCATAGGGAGTACAAAGATCTAGGATATTGCAAACAGGGACCTGGCAGACTCTGGTGGTTCATGTGGCAGGACACATGCGGGAGGGCTGGGATGCTGCTTGGCTGCTGTTTGCTGTTGGAGCTTGAAGTTTCCTCAGCAGTCAGGGCACTGGTTCTGCATCTTCTTGGTTTTCTGGGAACAACTTCTGGGAACTCTGGAAAACTGCTGGGAACAGTTCTAGGAGCTTTAGGATCTTCAGGGTAGGCAAGTAAGATGGTGGGGCTGAAGCACCTGCCCCATGAGGAGGCATTCTGGGAGCTTGTCTTGGTCATCCTGGAGCAGAGAAGGCTTTGGGGAAACCTAACAGCAGCCTGATATACCAAAGAAGATATTACCAAGAACACAGAGCCAGTTTCTTTACTCAGATGGACAGTGGGGGAACAAAAGACAATGTTCTGAATGAAGACAGGAGAGGTAAAGATCAGGCATAAAGAAAACCTTTCACAATGAGAATAGTTAGGCACTGGAACAGGTTGCCCAGTGAGACTGTGCAATCTGAATCCTTAGATGTTTTTAAGACCTGACTAGAAAAAACCCTGACAATCTAATTTGAATAAAAAGTTAAACAACCTTTGTGCAGGAGGTTGGACTTGAGACCTCCTAAGGCCCTTTCCAACCTGGAATAATCCTACGGTCCTAAGAACAAGTCTCTTCCAAAATCTCACCAATACTATTATAATTTTTCATGTATGTGTGGACATAATCATATTACGAATGAGACGGTACCATACATTGTGTCTTCCATGCCTAAGACTGGGAATGGAGGGCAGAACAGAGTGGCTTTGAAGCTGAAAGTGGCCGTAAATTCAAAAGGATGAAGCTGAAAAAAGATTTATTTTCCATTCAGAATAAGACAATTTCAGACATGAAACAGTTAATGAACAGTTAATCTGCTCTCTGAGGTGATTACTGTATTCCTGGGGCACTGAATAAGAGCTCAGGAATGCAGTACAATATACCTAAGTAAATATAAATGATGTTGCTAGACTGTGCCATCCTTGTATCGTCTCAGCAGGTTTGAATCAATAGCTACTATTACGGTGGATAGTAAAAAACAAAGAATGTTGCAGAAATGTACAAATATGCTTCATAATCTCATAAACTGTATTGTTCAGATTTTCTTAGTGTAACCTAACGTAATCTACTGACTTCTTGAAGTGACCCCATTTTACATTTATGGTTTAGCCTTGAGTTTCCACATATGTGTCCTGGGTCTTGTGCAAGTCTTTCCAAATCTGGCCACGTTTCTAACATCTTTACATACTCCTCATGACCTCCCCACTTTTGTACTTGGTGGATACTCCTCTTTTTTTTTTTCCAGGTCACTTCTCAAAACTAGCTTTTTCCATGATGCCTTTTCACAAACTAAGAAACATTAATATACTTGGAAGAAACTACATGCATTGTTTGAATACTATGCCTTTGATCTGTGGACCTTGTGCTTTAGTAGTCTTCTGGGAGCTTAAACACACTAACACATTGAGAGCATTCAGTAAATAATTGAGGTGGAAAGCTTCCAATTAATTATTTTACTCAGTGAAATATCAGCCTTGAATAACAAGCAATTTGGTTTTGGTTAGGAAAAAGTAGACCACATATTAGTAATTTTCTGACATCAGATGATACTAGATTACTCCAGTCTCTAAATGTCATACTTCAGCTGTGGCCTTGTATTTATATCAGCATATATGTGAAGGACTGCACACTATATGCCTATAGAAGAATTAAGATAGGAAATTTTTAGTGTGCAAAAGGAACCTTTAAATTTTATATCGAATTCTGATTAGAGAGGATATTTACATTGCTTGTGAAGTTACTCCAATTCATTACATAAAAGCTATCATGGAAAAGCATAAACAAGACATAAAACACTGCACAAAGCAATTTTGTTTGTTTTCTTGGTTTTAGGGGTAATAGTAAAATCACCTTTAAATTTCAGGCGCACATGTTAGTTACTAATATGCTTTCTATGAACAGAATTAATGACAGTGATATAATTACAGGTTGTTCAGATTTTTTTTTTTTTACTTGTGAAAATAAATAATCTTCATCAAGCATGATTCAAATGCAGATTTCCTAGTACTATGTAATCTGCTGGCACACTATGTTATACTAAAGAATTCTTCTTGTCTAACCTTGATTTAAGTGTGCTCTGTGCATAAGCAATGACCTCACTTGGGTCATGAATTGCTGAATCAATGGAGCAAAAAGTACCATGTTTGACCTTGCTATTAATGGCAAAGCCTTAAAGAGTGCTGTATTATGTTCTTTTATGTGACATGTATATTGTTCTGACAATATTAGGTAGTTTTAATTTTTTTAAAATAACTCAAAAGAATACAAGAAACTTGCTAGGGCCAGCCCTTGTACTCCCCTTTAACCCAGCATGCAGTCCCTGAAAACAAATCTGTTTCATTAATTAAAAGTTAGGATGTGTAATATTAGCAAATTTTTGTTGGAGTTTTGGTTGCAAAACTGCCTGTAATAGGAGCTGTCTTAAACAGGAGATAATGGCCATATAGCATATCTGAAACTGTAGTACAGCAATTATACAGGAGTGGGATTATATAGACATTTAATGTAACTATAAAATACAGACAGCTGACAGTGTGACAGCTGGGAAATACTACTGCTGTTGTGTTTGTCCCATCAGACATAAAATTATACTTTAATGTATAATATACCTTACTTTCACATAGAATGCCACTTGACCTTCATCAGTGGCTTTCCTGTGGCTTTATATGGGGTCTAAGACATCATTTTTATTTGCTTGTTTTTTACAGTTCACAGTAGTCAATAATAATGTGAGAGTGGTTGCTTCATATAATCTGAGCACATCATATGCCTTGGGATATGACATGAGAGCATGCTGAGGTGTCACATAAAGGTGGAGTAGTCTGTTCTATGCTATCAATAGGGAATGACTGCCAGAGAGAAGTGCCCCTAAAACCACCCCTGGATTTTGCACTGTAAGGAGCTAGGGGTTCACCCTAAAAGAGATCCTATGGACTGCACAGTCAGGAGATCCAGCCCCAGACACCAGCATGAGAGTGAAGCTATTGATGCTGTACCTGCACCTAACAGCTGTCCTGCATCATGCCGTGGTATATTTTGCTTCATTTACCAGTCAGATGCAGGGCTGAAAGTAATGAAACAGAGAATGTTGTATTGGTTTACGTTTATCTTATTACTTCAAACTGTGTTTTTTATTTTGTTTTTGGATGACCCAGAAGCATGTCTGGGAGCTCTGAGGACATTCAGCCTGACGTGACAGTTGGTAGGAAGACACATTGTGTAAGCATGCCGTTTCCTATTGAATATGCAGTTGATCGCAATGAATTCCCATCCTGAGTGTGAGTGGAGGTGTTTTTCTTTGACAGAACACAGAGAATGAAACTTCATGTTTTTTAATTTCCATTTTGCTGGCAGACGAGGTTGGTGTCAAGTGATCCCTAGTGGATACACAGCCAAGCAGCTTCAGAGACCACCTCTGATTCGTATGCTGAATCCCAGTGGGGAAAGTAGCTTTAG
The DNA here is from genome assembly GCF_000696875.1 of Nestor notabilis. NCBI lineage: Eukaryota > Metazoa > Chordata > Aves > Psittaciformes > Psittacidae > Nestor > Nestor notabilis. Next base: position 21,460 of record NW_009930720.1, read on the forward strand.
AGTCTTTTGATTATCGAGGAGATTCAAAGTAAAACTCTCTTTTCTCTTGCAAGAGTTTGGTCTGTAGGCACAGACTTGCACAGATATCCCAAATGGCAAAGATCTCAGCTCTGGTCATCCCACAGGCTTCTTGTGTGTCATGACTTGAACAGTGATATCACAGTACTATTGTCCCAAGTCAAGCTGTAATGACTTCTCCTAATCTTTGCTTCCTTGTCACACGGTTGTTTCTAATACCATTCTGCGCTGCTGATTTTATCAGCTGAAGTGGTTATGTTAAAATATTTAAACCAAAAATGGTAATGACATAGCTCTCCAACTATTTTTCAGGATTTTTAGCCAGAGTGAGATGCCATGTTCTTTTATCATGGTCCACTGCAGGACTTGCACTCTGGTGAGCAGTCCATCTGAGAGAAGGTGCTTTCACAGAATAACATTTTTGTGCCATTTCAATAGAATGCATAGTTCTGACCAAACTAAAACCTACCAAGCTGAAAACGTACTGCTGAGAGGCAAGAAACAAGGAAGGTTTTCTTCTCCCCTTATTATTACAGAATATTAGCTGTTACAAAGAGTTCTTTGTAAGCATAATACTCTAGCCCCTCTTTTCCATCTTATCACTTTAGAAGAGTGGAAATGGGTAGAATTTTTGTCCAGCAGTTATAAAGAATGGTGCTATTTTGAGGATTTTTACTGCCTTGTAGAGGTCACGCTGGCATTTCTAAGAGCTACTTCAGACTTCTCCAAAAATTTTTCACTATGTTATTTTCTGTTGGAGACTATAATTCTTTAAGCTAAAACCAGGCTGACATTAGTTCTTCAGAAATAAAATCATAGGCACAAAATTTGGATTCTTATGGTAGTTCCTGAATGGTGGAGTGCTCCACTGTTATCATCTGAAATATCATTTAAAAGAATTTACTGTCTTTCAGTTCAACTTCTGAAAATGTAGCTGTCTTTAATGTAATTCTGTGGTGAATTTCTTGTTAGGTTTATTGTAATTATCGCTAACTACTTGCATCACTAAACCAGAAGTGATTGATAATGGCATTTTTTAATTGAGCTGTACATAATAATTGAATTGTGCTTTGTAGATGGAACATTAGAGTCACTGGAAACTGTTTCTTTCTGAGATGAGTTCAGAAATGAAACTTCAGAAATTACTAAGTGCATCATTAAAAATTTACAGACAGTCTGGAAAACTATCATCATTTTCTGTAAAGAGATTAAGTAATTTTCTCTCACCTTTAGCCTCTCCTTTTATCTAAGAGAATCTGCTAGTTCATCTGTGCTGCCAGGTAAGTAGAAGGGTAAAGCTTCATGACTGAACAGGATAGAGCAGCACTGTGTAGGTTACAATTGCTTGCACGTGTTTCACTGGGAGCAGAGGGACTTTTTCAGGTCATCCAGTCATCACAACCTAATAGGTCATACAATTTAGTGCTATTGGTATAGTCATGCAATTCCCTCTTAGTTATGCTTGTGTTAAGAAGTTTTCTAGCATCCTGCTTACGACTTTTCCATGTTTATCTACCAATTTCCAGCAGTGATAGCAAACATAGATCAACCCAGTTATAATGTTATTCTTTATATACTAACTATATCTAAGCTATATTTAGATATATAACTATAGTTTGTCTTTCTCTTTCAGGAACTTATATAAGTATTTTCTTGACTCTATACCAACTTTAATGAGCTACTGTCTCTTCTGGCCTAAGTTCCATAGGCCTGTTTCTCCCTGTATAAAGAACTACTACTGTGCATTTTGAATGGAATTCCTTCTAGCTTCATTTGATGCCCCCTTTATTCTTGTACTGCAAGAATAAACAAAGACCAGTAAATCTGGTCTCCTTGTTTAATAGACATATATCATACATCTCTCTTCCTAAGTCATATTTGTCTCCATTTTAGTAATTCCTTTGGTGGAGCTGTAGGATCCCTTCACAAAACCAGCTGTGGTAATAGTTATCCAGTTGTATTTTCTATACTGCTTGTTTTTTTCCCTTGTTAGCCTGACAAAAACTTGGAATGCTGAATTCCTTCAATCCAGGTTCCTTTGTGCTTCTTACCAGCTTCTGATAATTTCAGTATTTGCATTTATGTATTCTGATTTATTCTGTTCATAAAAAGAAAGCAGTCAATACTATCTATATTTTGGGGTTAGGTTTTTTTTTGTTTATTCATTTGGTTTTCTTACCACAAATTAAACATGGGATAAAAAATACGTCAAAATAAAACCAAACCATAAACCTCAGAATCAAAGTATTCTCATATGCCAATCTCCTTTCCAAAATATCGGTCTGTTCGTGTATACTTTCTCTATGAAGATCAGAGATATAAGGGATAGTAGCTACTAAGAAGTTAAAACAAATTAAGAAGTGGTCAAATTCAAGAGAAAATCAACTGTATAGCTATTGCCATGGTATTCTCCATTTCCAACACTGCTATTTAGCTAAACCAATATAAGGGAGAAAGAGGAGGATCCATTCTGAGAGGTTTTATGACCCCTGCCCTTACATTCAGAAGTGTAATTTCGGTGTCAGCAAATAGGGTCTCCCTTTTTGCAAACTAGAAATCAGCATTAAGAATCATTAGCAGAAATTATTAAAACTGGAGTATAGCAGAGGGAAAGACCTATTTCTTGTTTGTCCTTTGTTATTTCATGTTACTGCGTTGCTTCAGCCAAGACTTGCAGAGCTAAGCCATCCCCCTGGCTTAGGGCTAGAGACCACAGACACCAATATGGTGGATGATCAAATAGCGTTTATTGTGTATATCGCAAGCATTATATACCCTTAGCAATGCGGAATTGAGTATGTCGGACCAATCAGGGGGTGAGTTAGTGATTTTTGACTTATAAGGTATTATTCTATGTGATGCTTATAGCTTTGCCTTTTACTTCCTTGTTTCTATGCTTTCCGTACATCACAAGATCTTCCGAGCGCCAGGCCTTACGCTACATTTCAGAACTGAATCCAACTTCTTGAGCAAGGGACACCCTTGGAGGATCCAGCTGAAGAGCCTGAAGTTGAGTTGCTGGCCCCATGTTTTTTGGTAATTTCCTGTGACATTCGCAGAAGCCAAGTTCTAGCTCTGCATTAGATGTGCAACCTTGTGTTGCCTGAACTCTAGCCTATTTTGCAGAGGTAAAATACAGAACTTGGAAAACATTGGATGAGTCAACATTGGTTTTCACAGGCTCATTTATACTTCAGTTTCACTGGCTGAAGGGTGTGTTTAATATGTAGTTGTAAAAGTCACATCCTGGCCCAGGGCTGTCCTTCGGCATTTGTGCTGCAGCAAAGCTGTTACAGCACTGTGTCACTGAAAATGCCCTTGACCTCTGGGATTTACAGCACACTGAAATGTGCTTTTTAATTTCATTTGATTTGTCTTCTTAGATAATGTCTCTATTGTCCCCTACTTTTCTTAGAAAGGAGAATTTAGTGTGATAATTTAAGTACTGCATCTGCGAATTTGGTATTATGGGAAAAAGTAGGCATTGCCAAAAATCAATGAGAGAGAATCAGAAAAGAAATGATGTGGCAAATAAAAACAATAGCACAGGAAGAGTTATGCGTTTGTGCTTTTTATTTATGCCTTTTGTAAAATATTTCCCTGGTCCTGTCATGCAAAACTGAGTCTCATGGCTTTAAGGAAGCAGTGCATATCTCACTGATGAACCACTGCGGTTTTCAATTGCAGTGATGTTACGGACCCATAATATTGTTGTTGCTAATAGATTATGATTAGCAAAGATAGTAATACTACTGGTAACAATTATGAACAGATCTTGTGCTATAAAACCATAAAATGGCACAGGACCTGAACCAGGATGGATTTTATTCCTTGTGCCTGTTCTTAAAGGGGTTTGCTTTTGCCTCAACATTGAACTGTCTGGTCTCTGGCCCTGGAGAAGAATTCCATGTTTAGGACATAACTAACTCTGTGTTCAGTGCCAGAAGGAGAGAGAAGTGCTTTGGAGAGGCTATCCAAAAACTCGCACGCTGAAGTGTCTGCTATGTTTGACTTTGCCAGGTGTAAATCCGCCTGACACAGAATACACTAATATGGAGAAACATCCTGGCTGTTTCTTCATAGTAAAATAAACCGACAAACCAGGTGCTTGAATGCACTCAGGATAAAGTGGCACTCAGGATAGAATATACAAGATTAAATCAATAGTTTTCTTATGTCTGTTGTCAATTTATTTTTTCTTTTTTTTTTTTTATATGAATATGTTTTCTCTAAACATTAAAATTCTATCACAATTACATTGTGCTCTGTTAATTTAATCTTCTTGCCATGGTGATGGTGAAAGAACCATTTTGTCCAAAATAGCGTCTACTCAGATTGATAATGATTGGCAGAAAGAATTAGTATACGACTACTCCTCTAAATTAATCATTACATTTAATTAGAGTTGATTAAATCATCATTTCCTGTTTAGAATGAGTTTCTTTTAAAACCTGCCAAGATTAATGGTTGTAAGAGCAACTGGCAGCTCCTGTAACAATTGGTTACATGCAGTATATATTAAATAATTGTAATTATATCCAAATAATGAGTAGCTCTTTGGGCAACGTCTGCTCTGGGTTTGTACAGTGTCCAACAAGGAAAGTTTTAGTTTATCTGAGATGTCTACGCATTACTGTAATAAAAGGATAAAATATAGTCAATGGTGCGTTATTTTAACACATCCACACTGGAGTGAGACAGTACAGAGGCAGCACGCACCACTGCTACTTTCTTTGGTGAATAATGCATAATTGCAAATATATGCTCACCTACCTTGGTAGCAGTCAGAATCAATGACATAATGCAGTTCTTTTCCTGCAATGTAAGCTTACATTTTTAAAACAGGGTATTTTAAAAGGTGATTTTAGTCTCTATACCAGCTTGCTCTTTGGAGCACTCCATCCTCTGTTCACTGGCAAGAAAAGTGAGAAACTGAAGCTGGTTTACACTTTGTGGCTGTGGACTTTCCAGCACTGCACAGACAGTTTTTCAGTACACACCACTTCAATTATAACATGTAGTAAATTCTGATATTACAGATGTTACCATCCTGTTTTGCTTTTAACTGGCAATGCCAGAGTCTAGCATGGCTGTTTGTCAGGATTGCAGGCTTCATCAGTACTGTAGTTTGGTCACAGCTTTATATACCAGGTTGAGAGTGATCCTTCAGTGCACCCTTACTTGGGTAGTCTAGCTATATAATGCATTGATTGCTGCTTATATGATGTCCAGCAATTTAGGTGTGTACTGTAGGATGCTGAGCTCTTAGCCAAATGAAATTACTTTCTGCCCAGCTGTCCTTATTCTAGTCAGAAACCTGGGGGTTTGTCATTCTCTCCTTCTCTCTTTGTGACAAAAAAACTGTGAACTAGATCTGAGCCTCTTCTAAAACATTCAACTCAATAAAATAAAAGATCACTGACATGTTCTAACAGTCTGCAGTGGCAGCATTTCCTACATCATCTACTGGGAATCATAATATAAATAGTCATTAAAAAATATATAGATAGTGCAGCTGATCTTCTAGATATGAAACCCGTACACACTAATGTTCTGCATGACAGCCTGTAGCAAAAACACTGAGATATAAAAATGGTTGCTTTCAACAGGTCGCTAACAGTTTTTCCCCACCCTGTGATTTTTAACTGCAGATTATTTGTGCAGAAAATAGAATATTCCTGTGATTTCTTGGTGCTGTTGCAAACACAGGGATGGATTTTTGGTTTCTTTTTTTGCTTCAGCTGATTGTTAGCTTGAAGTGGAGAAGTAGTTCAGATATAAGGACAATCATAGTTCTGGCTGAAAGAACAGGAACACAGAGTGTATATATGAGAAAGCTTGAATCTTGCAAGGGTGTTGTCTTCTTCTTTGAAAGTTTGAATAATGTATACCTTGTGCTTCAGGGTTACAGGAGATGTTCGACAGCTGTGGACACAGATGGTAGAGTACATGCTTAGTAGAAGAGACAGGAATCAGTACTTCTGAAGCCATGGTCTTTCTGGAAATGCCTGCCTTCCTGCAATCTGAGACTGCTCTCTGTGCTGTGCTGCCTGTTTCCTGCCAACTCCAGAACAATGCTGAGGGTTTGATTTAGAATATTTTACAAGGGCATTCTAGAATTAAAAGCAAAAAATATGGACAGCTCTGTTCTTCTCTGGACTGGGACAAGATAAAGGAAAAATCTGCTGCTTGATTATTCTTTATCAATCTATACAAGATTAAAGTCTATCCTTAAGGACATTTTAATTTCAAATTCCAGTTACTGAGATTCTAAGCATCAGCCTAATTTGAGGCAGGCCTGGAAAACAAAAACAAGGTCTTTTTTTTTTTTTTACTCTTTCTCTTTTGATTAGTCAAGAGGAAATTGATACTGATAATGTGCATTTTCTATATGAAATAGATTCTAAATTCCCAAATAATATTATAAAATAACAATATTTTAATGATGATGTTTAACTCTATGTATCAGCTACACTCATTTTCCAGAGGCATATTTTAACTAATGCTAATGCCATCACCAGTAATCTTACAATGTTCAGCTGTAATATCAGACAGACCATTTGTTGTTCACACAATTACTGAATTTAAGTAATTCAATCTACAGAGAAGGCCATAGGCCAAAGGTAGGATAAATTTATGTCTGCCTGTCTGTCTGTTCCAATGTAGAATGGTAGCTTCAGTGCCTGAAAGTTGTTCAGACCATCAGTCCAGGGTTATTTGGTTATTCCTTTTTAATAAAATTTTCACCCTTAAAGAGATTTAAAGTATTTTCACTACTGTTCTGTTACCTGCAGCTAGTCTGTGAGATAACTCTCTCCTGCAGTCTGAGTGCAAAGAGGTAAACAACTGTGGTTGGTTGAGCCTGGCTGGACACCACATGCCCACCAAGCTGCTTTATCACTGCCTTCCTCAGCTGGACAGGAGAGGAGAAAACACCATGAAATGCTCATGGGTCAAGATAAGAACAGGGAGAGATCACTCAGCAATTACCATTACAGGCAAAACAGACTCAACTCGGGAAATTAATTATTCACCAATGAAATCAGAGTAGGATAATGAGAAATAAACCCGAATCTTAAAAACACCTTCACCTCACTCCTCCTTTCCTCCTGGGCTCAACTTCAATGTTGATTTATCTACCTCCTCTCCTAAATATACAGGGGATGGGGAATGGGGGTCATGGTAAACTTATCACCTGTTGTTTCTTCTGCTCCTTCCTCCTCAGGGGGAGGACTCCTCACACTCCTCCCCTGCTCCTGCATGGGGTTCCTCCCACAGGAGACAGTCCTCCATTAACTTCTCCAATGTGAGTCCTTCCCACAGGCTGCAGTTCTTCATGAACTACTTCAGCGTGGATCCTTTCTATGTTAACATTTTTGATTGCTGTTGACAGTAGTTCTTATCCAGATGTCATCTAAGTGGCACACTCCTCCCCTGCTCCTGCATGGGGTTCCTCCCACAGGAGACAGTCCTCCATTAACTTCTCCAATGTGAGTCCTTCCCACAGGCTGCAGTTCTTCATGAACTACTTCAGCGTAGGTCCCTTCCATGAGGTGCATCCTTCAGTAACAGACTGCTCCAGTGTGGGTCCCTTCCATGGGGTGCAGTCCTTCAGGAACAGACTGCTCCAGCGTGGGGTTCTCCCCAAGCTGCAGGTGGATATCTGCTCCACCATGGACCTTCATGGGCTGCGGGGGCACAGCCTGCCTCATCATGGGCTGCGGGGGAATCTCTACTCCAGTTTGTTTATAAAATACCCAGTAATGGTTTTAACAATATGTTATTTTTGATCTTCACCCTTACCAGGTACTTGCCAAAATCTGTGTTCTGTTTTGGGATTTTTTTTATTGGTGTGTCACTATCCAAAGGTAACTGAAGACTTACAGTCATACTCTGTTCTTTGGGAGAGGGAAAATACATGGCAGTATGAAGGGCAGAAAGGCAGAAATCATAAAATCAGAACAGTGTGGGTTGGAAGGGACCTTTAAAAGAGAAGAGTTCTCATCTGGTTTTGCAGCTCTATAAGGTACAGGTCCCTGTGCACACTTTTTCTCAGCTGGGACAGAGAGATCATTCAGGCATCAGCCACTGCAGACAGGCAGTGGGAAAGTACTTTCTTTTTCTGCAGTCCTTTCTGTGCTTGCCTAGGGCGAGAAACACTGAGGACTGAGCAGGCTCTTGGACAGTAAACAGACAGCATGAATACATTGACAGCTCAGGAGTGTGTTTGTGGAGGAAAAAGTTTTCCCCTTGTTCTACTTATTTCTACAGGAAGGGACTGTCTGCATGGTAAGATGGGGTTTGTCCTGAACCACCCACCCCAAGATGCATGACTCCCTCAGGGCAGCAACTGGAGAAGCCATGCATTGTCTCTTAGAGATGGAGGTGGTGGCAAAAGGAGACATCTCCTGGGTGGAAGATTCTGGCATTATTTTGCTGTCACAGGTGTCACCTATAAAGTGCCGTGGAGGCTGTGAGGAAACATAATGATGTTGTGGAGCCTTCCACAGGGGGAAAACCAGCTGGCAATGCTCAGTTCCGCTGCCTGCCAGCTTTTATAGGCAGCTGTTTATATTACAGGCACCCTAAGCTGTCATTACATGCAAAGACTCATTTCTCATATACTTGCACAATTTTCTGAAGGATATTATTATAATCCATTTCACTCCTCTATATATTAATAATGCTGTGTTAATAAAAAAGGGAAAATTCAATTTTAGAATGGGAACAGGGTTTTTCATATAGCCCATCCTCAGTAGGTTATTGCACGTCTTGAGTGGTTGATGTCACACTGCTGTCACCTCCAGAGCTCATAAACCTGCCAGGGCTGTGCTGTAATTATCTAAAAATGCATCATCCAGAATTTCTTCTCATTTTCCGACACGTTCATGCACAGGCATCATCACCGCAGCTGCCTGAGCCTCCTGGGTGATGGGTCCAGGGGGGTCTGCAGGCACCTGGGGACCAGAGAGGAGCCTGCCAGGGTGTCATGCTGCCTAGCAACGGTCCTGCTGACCTTATCAGGTTGCCATGGTGACACCTCTAGCAAGTGTCACCAGATGAGGGATCTGAAACAATCTGCTCTTGAGAAATAAAGTTCGGGAACTGCTGACCTCAAGAAATGGGTAATTTTATTGCTGTCATCAAGGTATTATGCTTTTTAGAGACAAACCAGCTGACTCCATTTCTTGGTAAGAAGGTGCAAGTTTTTAAATGAATTCAGATTCAGGGGCATTTCTGCTCTGCATCTCCCCAGGGTGGCCCATGGTCACAGAACCTGAGGGATATCCTTGTCCCAGCATGGGTCACCCATGGCCGCAGTCATATCCCTGCCCTAGTGTGGGTCACCCACAGCCACAGTTCCTCAGGAGTATCCTTGTCCCCTTGGCCTGGAGTGTCCTCAGCAGCATGTCTGCAGCCTTTCATGGCTGCCCATTTCCTTCTAATTAAGGTGAGTAGTGGCACTTCCCAGGTCTCTGACTGGCTGAAGTTCATTCAGCATGTGGTGGGGTTTGCTTCTGTAGGGTGCAGATCCGCCTAGAGCAGCTCTTGGATGGCACCTGGTAGATCATGACTTCCAATCCACGTCAAAACTGCAGTTCCTGTATGCATTTTTTCACCTTTGCACATTGTAAGTGCAAGGCTTTGTCTTCCTCCTCACCCGAAGACTATCACCACACCTTTGCCTTGATCTTGGCTGAGTCTTCTCCAGATTCCCAACCATGACAATATTAAAAAAGCTCTCAGGGGAGATTTCTTCTTGCATTTCAACCCTTGGTCATCCCCTTTGCAGACCCACTCCAACTGGAGCTGTAGGATTTGTCAGTCTCTTAACTACGACCCTGACAATAGTCTAAATCTGACTCTAACCCTAACAGAAATGCCTAAAGGCTGCACAAGAAGCGGATGAACTTCAAAAAGGATTCTCCCTTGAGAACTAGTTTATGAGGGCTATAACAGGAGGATTAGTGTTAAGGATCATCTGTTGTCAAGATTTAGGTTTACCTGTAAGGTTATAGTAACAAGCTTCAAAGGGGCTGCAAAGGAAGGAGGGGTCTATAGCCAGGTCTCAGGAGAAATATCCCTCGAGAACTTGGTCGAGAGGGCCATGACTAAGTACCAGCAAAGGCCAAGACCCAGGGTGATATTTGCTGTCAGGTTTAGGAGAGAGAACATGCCTAAGGCTCTACTTGAGTGTCAGTGCAAAGGGAATGCTAACTAGAGAGTTGCGCTGCAAAAATAATCCCCCCTGAGAACCTGTACAACAGGGCAATGTCTTAATAGTGTTGGGGTAGGATTCAGTCCAGGTCAAGACCTATGGTTAGGCTAAGGGTTAGGGTTAGGATAGAGACAAAACCTCTGCCTCCACTTGGAGTGGGGCTGCAAAGGTGACTGCCCAAGGAAAGGGTGGTACATGAAGAGAAATCTGCACTGATAGCTTATTCAAGAGGACCATGGCTGAGGATCTTGGACTATGGCTGACCCAAGACCAAAGCCTTGGTTTAGGATTAGTATTACAAGAAAGACAACACTTCAGGAGAGTGTTGTTTCAAAGGGACTGATCAAGAAAGGGGTAGATTGTGAAGTCAAATCCTTCATAGGAACTTCTTCAACAGTGCCATGAATGGGAATCTTGTGATAAGTTTGTGCTGAGGCCAAGATCTTAATGCCAGAGTTAGGTTTAGGATAAGTGAGAGACAAGGCCTAGGACTCCAGTTGGAGTGCAACTGCAAATTTGTTGCTCAAGGAAGGGGTGAGAAGGGGGAAAAATAATATGTTCCCTTAGAACTTTCTAAAAACAATGAAGTCAGGGGTCTTGAGCTAAAGTTGGAGTTAGAATAAACCCAAAACATAGGGATCAAGTGTGGAAGGGGCCTAGGGCTGTAGATAGAGTGGGATCACAATGGGGCTGCCAAAGCAGAGGGTGGACTTCAGAAAGAAATCATTGTTGGGAACTTGACTGGGGGTCTTGGGGTAAGGCTCAGTCACTGACATATAGGATTACACTTAGGCTTAGGGTTAGGTTAGGATGATAGCTGGTACAGAGACAAAGCCCATAGCTCAGTTGGTGTGGGGCTGCAGCAGGGTTTCCAGGCGAAGGTGTGGGCTAAAGACAGAAGTCATTACTGACAACTTGTTCAACACTATAGTGCTGGGCATCTCACACTCAGGCACAGCTGAGACCAAAAGGCCCCTGGTCTCAACTGTGCACTACTCTGTAACCCACAATACTGCTCCTGAAAAATGTTCCCCAAAAATATTTATGTTTGGACTCCATCCCTCGCCATTGCTGGATCCTCAGGCTTTGTCTCTCACTAACCATGACCTTCACCATAGGTCCTGTTCTTGTCTGAGCCTTAGCCAAAGTTGCCCAGCCATGGCTCTGTTTAAGAAAGCTTCAGAGGACTGCTGCAACGCTGTGCAGCAGTATTTCTGTTTTCTGAAGACTATTCAGGGTATTCATGGTATTTTTAATGGTATATATCTCACAGTGGTATTTTACTTTGGTGAGCATAAATGAAGTGTCTCTGAACATGTCTGTGACCCCTGAATTCCAGTGATGTAAGGATGCAACCTTTGGTGAACTTTTCCTAGCATGGTAATAATAATATACATACCATTTCCATAACAGTTGGCAGCTTCGCAGAGTCCCATAAAGGTAAATCAAATTATATCTGTTGTGCTAATTTTCCTTTAATGAGATATATTTTAAATATTAACGTGACCAGCACTTTTGTAACCTGCACACTTGGAGAATGTGAGCGTAACTCAGCCACCCCTCTAATATGCCTATAGGTCTTGTCAAGGTGCTGCTGCTGCTCTGAACACTGAGTCTGCCAAAGGGCCATAGGTCTGTGGTGGCAGATGGAGCAGACTGGTTGCAGCAGCTGTCCCAAGTCTAGGAAAATAGGAAGCAACTGGAAAGGGAGGGAGAAGAATTCCTGGATGAAAGGATCTTGAGAGTTTGTGGGGGAGAGGGAGGATCTGTGAGAGTCACAGAGGTCCTGGGCAGTTACGTTATACTCTTGTTTCCTCTAACAGGAAAGTACTGAGTCCAAATATAGTTGTTTCTCATCTAAATTAGGTATTTGTCTTCTTTCTTGACTAGGAGATAACATTTTTTAATCATTCAGTTACATTGTCTTTTGTGTTTGTTTTGTTTTATTTGCTTTGTGATTGCTTCAAATGCACAATGCAATATTTTTGCATGTCTGTGTGGGTCAGTCGTTTGCTTTGCCCTGAAAGCAGATGATCACCTACTGAAGCATTGTGCTTCTACTCACACCTCTAGGGGAAATGCCTTGCTTCTACAATGTAGTTCATGAAAAGTGCCAGTGAAATATCTTGAAGAAGCACAGTCAGTGGGTAAATGTGTGCTGAGTCAAAAAAGATTATAAGCCAAGGCAGGAAGAAGATAGAGAAAACAACAGTGAGGAAAAAAAGATACAGTAATTATTTTTCTTTAATACAGTAAAAGAAATACGTTCATTCTCTGGGAAAAAAGGTAAGAACAGAAAAGAACACTGTGAAAAAAGAAGTGGCATAAAAAGGAAAGTGACTAGCTAGCAAGGGAGTAGGAGGTGAGGGAAGTAGGCGGTTGACAGAATAATCTGACTACACAAGACCAAGTAATGATTAAGAAATAACAAGACAGCCATAGGAATGGTGAAGACATTGCCAGGAAAAAAATATTTAAGTGAGAAAAAGTGATTACAGGGTTGATCATTATACTACCAAACACAACTTTCTCTTGACTTGGACATTTGCATCTTTGCTGTATTTGCAAAAGAACTCCATTTAGTTTAACTTTTTTTATGCATATCTCAAAAATATAGTTCTTACCTGGAAGTTCTTGCATTAGATATTTTACATTTGTAGCAAAGTTATAAGAGAAATCTTGTGTTTACAACTCTCCAGAACCAATGCTTACTGCAGTTTATGTTTGCCATGTAAGTGATTTTAATGCCGAAGATGTTACCTCTAGTACCAAGATACATTTTGTTTCTGGAAAGTCATAAGTGAAGCAAGGCTATTCTCAGCCACTAATTTCCTCTTCCATTTACAATGATAGGTAGAATTAACAAAAAATAACACTTTCTGTTTCAAAGGCCATTCCTGAGAAATCACAGTGTAGTTCCTGTTTAGCTGGCAAGATCAAAGGCTGCCATTTTCAAGTGCCTGTGCCCAAAGTCCACAGATTTGTCATTAACAACTAAAAACCACTGGTAATCCTGATAATCTCATGATTTATTGAAGCTGCTAAAAATGAAGGTGTCTGACTTAGTCAGCAATTTTAGAAATGTCAATCTTATTCTTTTTGTACTTATTGCAATATTGTAAGTATAATGCTGTGGCATGTCCCTGTGTAAAACTAATTTAAATTGAAGCTAATTTCTATACACCAAACTGTGTGTTATCAAGATTACTGCTTAGCAAAATAATTGACATGTGTATACACTGCATTTTATGGACAGACTGCTGACACAAATTAATAAGTATTGTGTCTTGAAACACATTATTTTTAGATTGATTTTGTGAATACCTTCTTTTATAGATTTAATATTTTAATAAAACAAAATTCCTGTAGTTAGTACACTTTGTGTATTGATAATCTTTATTCTACTTTACTTCTTTCTATTAATCTAAACTCAAGCAGCAATTAAACCCAATACACGTTTTAAGTCCAGCACAAGGTCTTAACAAATTCCTGTGCGACTGTAGAAATCTTGTGATGAGATGTACCCACAACTCTAGTTCTGATGATCAAATTCTGCAAACCAAAATCTTCAAAGTGTGTGCAATGTTTGTCTCAAATACTTGTACATGGTTTGAGACTTTTAGAAAGCAGTTAAGTGTTTTAATTGTCTGCTGAGGACTGTGCTGACAGGCTTTGCACTGAAAACTAGAAAGTTAAGTTAAACTGTGCACAGCTCAGTGCTGCCATGGCAAGAATAGAATGTTTTCAGTACATGAGCTGGTTTGTGTGAAGCTGTCTCACACATCTCTGCTCTACCCTGTGGGCTGCAGGATTAGCACACTCCTTGTTTCACAAGGTAGAGGAAACGGGAAAGAACTGAGAATGTGAAGCTGTGGGCCAGTGAAAACCTGGGAACAGTCCTGGAACAGAGGAGGTCTGAACTAATAATTTCTTCTGTTATCTTTATATGTTTTATTAACAAGTACCAATAAAAAACCCCACAAAAACAAATGTCAGGAAGTTAAGTAGTTTGACATCAATTTAACATGTGGTCCATGTTTGTAGGTTTGGAGAAGTGCTTGAATTATTGTTTCTGGACTTTTCCAAATTCTGCTTTTGGTTTCAACTTTCTTTTCTCTTAAGAGAATCTGACATGGGTGATGGAATAGCAACAGCAAGTTTACTGAAAGTTATAAAGCAGCTGCAAATGTTGGCTTCAGTCCTGTAGAAACAGCAGAAACTGTTCCAGCCACAGATGGTCTAGAAGCTTTCATTTCATTGGGGATTGTCAGTGTGTATCTGCCCATTGCTGTCTGCAGTGGAAGGATGTTGTGAGGATGCAAGAACAATTGTACTGGGTCAAAGATGCAGCCAGCCCTGTATCCTGTCTCTGACAGTGTCCAATGCTGTCTCAGAAGAAAAGCAGCAAGAGCAATTCCAGAGGAAGAGCCTTTTTGACTGTGTCTGCTGTAGCCTTGACTAGTTGCTGTCAGTTCACTCTACCATTAATATTACTCTGATTCTTAAAGCAGCTTTTGGGTAGGCAAATATATTACGTTCCAGTGGAAAGCAAAATGGATCTTTATACACCAGTGGAGATGTTAGTGCTGAACCCATTCACTACCTCTGGACTGTGTAAATGACCACTTGGGAAAAACCTGTGAATCTTCAGTTGTCATGAAATACTGTAAGTGCTCTGAAAAGCCCAAGAGTTTGCCCACCTTGGCTATCACCCTGGCCAGCTTCCCAGGAGAGGTGCAGCTCACAAGCAAGGATGCTCATATATCTGTCCTTGAATTGTACTCAGCTGAGGGTGAGCTGACATAATTTCAGTTGGTCTAACCCTATAAATACTGCTCTGCAAGAATGAGAATTGTAGAAGCAGGTGTGTAAGGTCCCATTCAGCCAAGCACTTAAGGATGAATTTAAATTGTGTTGACTTAGATGAGAAGTAAGTTTGTGGTTAAGGATGTTGCTGAACAAGAGATATTGTTATCATTCTTATTCTACTTTCAAACTCTTTAGAGGCAAAATCCATTGACTTCTATCGAAATATGTTTTGGGTTGAGCTGGATTGTTTTGTTTACCAGTCTGAACAATATATGATAATCTACTCTTCAAAGTGACTTGTGTCACCTCCACCATAACCCGTATTTCTCTACAGTGGTTTGTTTCGTAATCATAATATTGGAAGACTTTCAGCAGATTTTATTACTTGTTTTTTCCTTTGAAATCACAAAAATACTTAGTGTTACACTATCGTGGTTTAGTTTGAAGGCTTTTCTTTAAATAATAGTTATTAGCAGTCTTGCTGAATTTTAAGCCCAGAAAAAGTTCTAGCACTTGACCCACTGAAACTCCTGAGCATGTAGTTTTTTGTAAGTTTGGTGCTGATGGCTGTACATATACCTATTACCAAAAAAACAACATATAGACAATAGAAATAGATGCCCAGAATAAGATGTATAAGTGGTTTCAAAACCTGCCTACTAGTTTAGACACAAAGATAAGGAAAATATGTATACCATTTAAAAAGTTTTCAAACACTGGAAAATAAGTGAGTTATAATTATGGGAACATTATTGCTACATTAAAGTCATCTTACTCTATTAATCTATGTTATTGTAGCTCTGCAAAACCCCCTATTCATTTGGCGGATAAAAATGTAAGTTTGTATAGCTAATTTGATAAAACTAAAATTGTTAATAATATAATCTAAGTTTAATGTTATTAGTATTATTAATTCACTAGATCAGTTGGATAAGCTGGTTTCCCCAGTTCTTCCTAAAAGCGACAGTTAGAAAAATTTCAAAGCAGAAAGGAGATTAGTGGTCAATATCAAATTAGTCTGAGTGATTAAGACTGCAGTTTAATTACAACCATGAGAAACATAAACATTACGTAAGGGAGGATTTGACTGTTGCTGAGTTGGAGTATAGTGCTTTCAGCTTTACATGAAGTTATTACTCTTTGGGTTTTCAGCACAAATCCATCCTGTGAAGGATTTTTAACAAAAGTACACATAAGAACTTGAAAAAACGTGGCACTAAATTTAAGTAGAAAATTATGAATACCTTTTTCATAGTTCTGCTCAAAGTGGGTGAAACACCTTATAAAAAGCTGTGCTGCTTCAAGCTCAGTCAGAGAACACCTGAACTTGTAGACAGCAGCTGATGAAAGGGAAGTGTGGGCAGAACTTGAGCATTTTGCAGTTAGGCAGATTGCAAGAGCTGTGCTTCTTGTGCAGGACAGTAAACCACCTTCAGGTTGTCTGCCGTTAGTTACATGTCCTTCTATCTGGTATGTCTGTAGAGCAGGGCAAAGATCCTTTGATGGACCATGGCTGAGCAGCAAAATATTTTAAATGCTGGGCAAGATGCCATGTGTTTGTAGTTAGTACTGAACAGTCACCAGGAAAACATACCATGAGTTATCGCTAACAGCTTTTCTCAGTGTGGGAGCTAAATGGCAGAGGGGGAGGATTGGCAAGCAACCTAACATGTATGTAAAGTGGGTCATTTATCATTCCGTATAAAGAATCAAACACAGGGTGGAACCAATGGTCAATAGGTGAATTCCTATAAATACAAGGCTATGTTGTCCAGTTAAACTGTACTGGACACTGAAAGGGATAATCTGGGCTAGTGTAGCAGAGGGAAAAAAACTACAGGGAGCAGCTGCTGTCTCTGTGCTATAGGAGGGATTTCTAAATTATTGTAATGATGATAAGCCAAATGGTGGCGCGGTCCTCACCCTGGAGTAGAGGTGATGAAAGTCATGCAGAAGGAAATGAAAATTATGGAATTATCAAAAGATGATACTGTAGAAAGTTAGGTGATTTGTTAATTCAAATGTCCCAATAGTATCACTGCCACAGTACCAAAATAGAATCATAGAATAGTTAGGGTTGGAAAGGACCTTAAGATCATCTAGTTCCAACCCCCCTCCCATGAGCAAGGACACCACACACTAAACTATGTCGCCCAAGGCTCTGTCCAACCTGGCCTTAAACGCCTCCAGGGTTGGAGCATTCACAACTTCCTTGGGCAACCTATTCCAGTGCCTCACCACCCTCACTGTGAAGAACTTCTTCCTTATATTTAATCTAAAGTTCCCCTGTTTAAGGTTAAACCCATTACCCCTTGTCCTACCACTACAGTCCCTAATGAAGAGTCCCTCCCCAGCATCCTTGTAGGCCCCCTTCAGATACTGGGAGGCTGCTATGAGGTCTCCACGCAGCCTTCTCTTCTCCAGGCTGAACAGCCCCAACTTTCTCAGCCTGTCTTCATATGGGAGGTGCTCCAGTCCTCTTATCATCCTCGTGGCCTTCCTCTGGACTTGCTCCAACAGCTCCATGTCCTTTTTATGTTGAGGACACCAGAACTCACAATACTCCAAGTGAGGTCTCACAAGAGGAGAGTAGAGGGGCAGGATCACCTCCTTTGACCTGCTGGTCATGCTTCTTTCGATACAGCCAAGAATAGGCAGGAGGTTCATTTGTCAGTCCTGTTATTAAAGGAACTGATCAGCTCACAAACCAGCCTGATACCATACAAACATCTCTACGTACAGCCTAGCCCAAACTCCTGATTTATGGTAGAATTTAGTTTCTTTTCCTCCTGATGAACAGTCTAAACTCATGTTGAATCCATTGCAAATAGCTGCTGGATAGTGGTAACTGCTTTTTTGCTTTAAATTTTTGGAGTCTTGATAGTTTAGCACACACACCAGCTTGTTAATTCTTCCCTGTCCTGCCTGAAAAACGCCTTATACATCCTCTTTCACCCTTTAAATACCTAAAGGCTTTAGACAACTTCTGTACTGTACATTTTGTCCAAACCTCTTTAAGTGCTTCTTGAGGTTCTAATAAGAATCTGTTTCTGCTTTAACTGAACTGTATGGGTGTTGTTCACTTTGTTATCAAAATACCAAGATGTGGGTGTACGCAAGTAGGTGGCTGCAGATAAACAAGGTGGCTAAGCTACCCCGGCAGGTGCTGGAAATAGAGTCAAACAGTCAGTGTAACTTGGAGGTAATTCAGTTTACCCAAAAAGTTTGCTTATAGGGTGTTCCTGTAGTAGACACCTTATGGCTGGTCAGATGAACAGTTCTCTCAAGAGAAAAGAATGAGCAAAGAATGTATCCATTAATTAGATGCCATCCATAGGTTTTGTTATGCCTGAATAAGATCATGACAAAGGTATAAGCTTTCCTGTTAAGGACCTACAGGGATTATTTCAAGTAAGAGTTTCACCATCAGGGGCTTCTTTCAGCCTAAATTTTGACAGTGGATTCAGTAACATCACCATCCACTGTTCATGTTAATGCTGTTCTGCCTCTCAGATCTTCAGTGTTTGCTACATAATGTGCTGTTCCTGTCAGATGGGCTCAGCCAATTCAATGTTTAGATGACTCTAGACAAAGATTTTTTCTATGTTAATACAAAACTTCACAAGTGAAATGTTGTTTTTGGCTATATGCAAATGCTTTGTCTGTTTTGAAAGTATGTGCTTTAAATTAATCACATCCCTCTGAGTAACAGAAGTTTCTAAAACTTTCTTAGGTGCCCTATTATTTCTAGTAATTTCTATTATATTTTATAAAATATTTGATAGGAGAGTAAGGACTCTTGGCTAATGATTAGACAGGATAGCAAATATTTTTTTTGGGGAGTAATAATGTGTTAGGAATAGGTGATGCCTGAACATGATTTACTGGAATTCGGGCACGATGACAAATACTCTACTTTGAGGCCGAGCAGTGGTTATTAATTAGCTACACCTACTTATTTTAAGATGTCGCTGGTGTGTGAGTATGGCTGGGGGTGAAAATCTGTAAATCTTCCCATTCTTTTTCAAGGTAGCTTATTCAATGAAAACAGCAACATGTGGTGGGTCACTATACCCTCATTTATTTTTATATTTTCTCTTAATGTACATTGAATTTAAAAATATTTGTTCTGGCTTCCTTTAGTGGCAAATGTCACGCTGCCCCTTAAAAATATGCCATAAGGCATTTTTTAACTTTATTACTCAAATCTACCTGATACTTGTTCAGTACAACACATAGAAATGTTCCCCTACACACTTTATATCCATGAGGGAACACTGCATCTTCTATTCTGACCTATATAGTTGTAAGTCATTAAATAATCTTTTGTAAAGGCTTATGTAGGAAAAAAACTGCAGTCACTAGGATGAAGAACTGTGTGTTGCTGGTTGACAATATGAATGCCTAGTGTGCTATTAATCTGGAGCATCTAAACAACAAGTAAACTGTGCCTTGCTCATCACAGATGAATCACAGAGGAAAGCAAAAGTACCTTGAGATCTCAGATCTGAAAAAGGAATTTTCCCAACCCTCCATCCTAACAACTGGTCAAGCTGTTATAGCAATGGCCAAAGCTTAGAAACATGTTTTTATTGGAGAGTTTAACAAGTATTATTTAATCTTGGGTAGCCTGCACACACGTATGTGTGTGGATACACATTAAACACAGAACTTCTTACACAAAAAGAGTATTCCTTATTTTAAAGGGTAGGTGGTGGAAAATTCATCATCCTTGTCTTATTCTATATTTCTAGGCTGAATTTCTGATCTTTAACAACTAGCAATAGTATTTTGTTAAGCCTCTATTAATTATGTTGAAAAATCCTATGCAATCTATGGGAAATGGATTCTAGTTACAGAGTAGGATCCAAACCATTTCTTAACCTTTTCAAGAAGCCAAACGATATTATGTTCTTCAATCCTTGCACTGGTTTCATGGCCCTCCTCTGAGTTCAGTCAAGCACGTGGACTTGGCTATAAGAACTTCTTCAGCTTGAATAGCTTTTCTTTACCTGTTGGAAAGGAAAAAAAGACAAATTTAATTTTTCAAACCTAATTTACCAAAAAAAAAAAATAATCATGGATTATAGATAAGATACACAGTTTATCTGTACAACAAGAGAATTGAGGTATTCATGGACTTACCACATGTCCTCAATTCAGTCTGACATATAAGGGGTATTTTCCAAATATATAGTCTGTCTTTCATCTATTTTATTTATTTCTTGCCTTCCAGCAATGCTGGCAAAATACTTTTACAATTGAAACCCAATTTGCTCTCTGAGTTTCTTAAGTGATTAGTTTGAAGTAGTTTTCTCTTTGTTTTCCAGCGTGAGTGTGCTGCTTTGGTTAGGGAGATTGGAACAAGATGGCTTATCTTATTTCTCTTGCTTGTTTAACAAGTTTATAAAATAAGAAGTGTACTTACAAAAGCTCCTCCCTTCACCTCTTGCAGACTCCTAATAATAAAGTACATAAATTTACATTATACATGGCAGATATCAAATGTGTGTTTTGACATGAGTCAGACTTTAACATGAAGCCCTGTTGTGTGACCTTTCTGTCTGATTGCAATCCCATCTAGTCGCAGTTTCACTAACACTACATACAGCCTTTTCCAAAAATTCTGCCTCCCAAAACCAGGTGTTTTAAAACTCAGAGGTATAACCTGTGTCCTTAGTTTTCAGACATTTTATCTGACCTCTCACACTGAAATGCATTTTTTTTTCATGGTCACTGTTTAGGCAGTGGCATACCAGTGCTATCTGCTCTGCTGCCTAGTCATTTCCAGCTAACATGTCCCAGTCTATCATGGTTCAGACAGCTGCTTAGCAGACATCTATCTAGTACAATAACATGATTATCTATTCCCTGTGTGCTTTCTGCTTTCAGTATTTGAATGTATCAATATATGATGCTGTTCTTTCC
>NW_009930720.1:42464-46986 GCF_000696875.1 Nestor notabilis
GTAGATATATACAATGAATTTGGGGGCAGGAGGTGTGTGTCAGTCTTATGCTTTTTCATATAGAGAACATCCTCTTGAATCTCTAAAGCTGATCTCTCTTGGGATGTGCCCAAATTCCCGGATTCTGCTGAGTTCAGAAGCCAGCAAGTGTTGAGGCATGAACAGGAGGAAAGAGAATAGCTCCAAGTTGTTATGAAATACAAAGGCCTGGACAGTGACAGTGACTAAAGCCAGCAAAAAGCTTATTCAGTTCTTAGGTACCGCAGCTGACATATCCAAATTACATTAAAGCACAGTCATCTTAAATTTAGTGTAGCTGTGACGTCACCCCTTTGTCATTTTTACGGTCAGAGATGATAGACCTGGGTTATCTCTGATTATGACGGTGTATCTGAAGTCCCTTTATCTGTGGAGAAGTGACTCACTGGTTTGCAAATTTATGAGACATCAAAATAAATGCATGCATCAACTAAGGACAAACTGATTTCAAAGAAAGACGTTTGCTGTGCAGAGTGAACAGAAACAGGATGGTTGTGCTTAAACTCAGTATTGAGTAACCTCAAAGATTTTTCAAGCATCTTCAAGAGATGCTGAAAAATATTACCAGGGTAAATGAAAAATAAATATTTTCTCCTTTGTTGGAGTTTTTCTTTTCTTTAATGTAAATAATATTGTGGTACTTCTCTATTTCAACTGAAAATATTCAAGAAAGAGGAAAAACCCCAAAACCAACCAACAAAAAAAAAACAACCAACCAACCAAACCCCACAACAAAGTTTCTCCTTCCAAATCTTTATGTTTGTTTCATTTGTAAAAATTTTAAACTACTTAAAAGCTTTAAAAAAAATAGTTCAGAGGTTAGCTATGCCTCCCAGAATTCAATTCACCATGAATCCTCTGTTATTGACACAGTTAACTATCTGTACAATAGCATTTACTGAGCAGTCATTTAGAAATTAGGTTTATATCCCCTAAAGGTCATTCGGCTGACAAATCTGATAGCTACATGAAATGTAGTGGAAAGACAAAAGTACATGTCAGTAGCCAGGAGCTGATGAGTCAAGACTGACATTAAGGTTTTACCAAAAAAATTAAAAGCTGGTGTTTCCAAAAATAAGGCAGCCGTTGCCTGTTCTTCTCCTTTTGAGGTGATAACCCAATGTACAGATAATACTTCAGTCTTGTTGTGTGAGAGATCAGGATGCTGCACACATCTCTGGAAACCATGATTTGCCAGAAGAAGGCGAGCATGAGGATGGAAGCTCTGTGCACTGTCTTACACAGCAAGACCACTCTGGATGCAGCCTGAGGTGTACCACCTCAAAAGGCAGAGCTTTCCTGAGCCCAGCATGCTTATTTTGGCATGACACCAAAAGGAGCATGGTGGGTGCATGAATTGGTAAGTGAGGCACAGGAGGAAGGCTTGAAAGATCTTCCAGAAGACCTCTCTAGTAGTGCCATGTCTTGTGTATGGAGAAAACCACAAATTCTTCCTGGGAATCAGCCAGCCAGCACTAGGGAATGAATTCACAATGCAGTATAGTTATGCACTTACACAGATGTAATGAGAATGTAATAACAGTATGTAAGTAATGTACAGTTAAAGGATAGCAGGGCTCAAATGAAAAGATAGTTTTCAAAACAATGTGCTTTCTATTGATCGTGCAGTTGGAGAGGCAATTAGGAAAGAGACCAGGAATGGGTCTTAGCTCCCTGTGCAAACTGAGGGACTTCTGTCAAAATGCAGACACTTCACTCTGCTTGTAATACACCAAGGTACTCGACTCCTTAGGTACCTTGACTTTGCATTTACAACCATCTTTACTTTCACAATATAGCTGTTTATAGTAATATAATTAAAAATAACACATTAAACTAATGAATTATAGTGGCAGCTCAGTTTTCTAAGGCCATATAAATTAATTGCTTTCTCATCTTTCTCTGACCTTGCTTGAGTAAGTATGTGGGATGAATTAATTTGACATTTACTCTTCGCCAACTTCACTTCCTGAACACCCTCTGCAAAGCAGCAGATTAATTCTTCAGGGTTAAAGTGCGATGTAGACAACACAACGGTACAAGAAATGAAGAGGATAAGAAACCCTCTCACCACACACTCTACCATCCACCAAAAATTAGCCATAAGACCCAGCAAAACTTCTTCCTGTCAGCCTTGATCTGATGGGAGAGGGGGTGACATCTTATTTCAGTTCTGTCCCTGAAGTATCATGGCTTTAACAAGTGGGTACATTCAACAGCACATTGCAGTTTACCTCCCTGTGGCTTACTTTGGGGTGGGGATTTGTGTCAAGGGAGGATAGTGCCTTTGAAGGATTGTGCAGTTATGCACAGATCACTGCTCAGCACTTTCCTTAACCTCAGAACAAACACTGTTCACATGAGCATGATTTGAACACAAATTGAAATAAGAAAAAATCAGAAAAAAGGATTAATAGAAACCATTGTAACAGAAATAGCAATTGATGTCACTTCAAAATTTCTGAGACTCATCATTTCTGATATTGCTTGGGAGATGAATGCTAATAGGTAATAAACTATTAACAGTACAGAGGAAAAAAAACAACACCCACTCTGTCTGATATTTTGCCATGAGGATCTACTGGCTACCAGCACAAAGCTTTTCAGGTCACTGTGTTCCATATTTTCCTTGTGAAATGTACTGTGCGCTTTGGTCACTTGAGTAAATCTGTGTATGCAGTTTCTTAATAAATTTTTTATTTTATTGCTTAGTAAAAGGGACTTTAAAGACCATGTGGCTCTGTAAATGAAGATTCTAGGCTTAAAGAGAGAACAGTTTTATAGGAGCGCAAGGGACATGGTATTTATTATGAGAGTAGAGCCTACTCACATCATAATTTCTGCACAGCAGATGTGGAACAAAGCAACGCAGAGAAATGGTTGGAGACAGTCCTCAGCTAGACCTGGCTCATTGCTGGAGGAATAGGAACAAAACAAAGTAAAAGGACCCTTTCCCAAGTTTTTCTGTGTAAGGAGGTCAGCCTCCCTCCAGCCCCCTGCTCAAAGGATCACCCACACTTACCCACACCTTTCCTGCAGCATGGACTGTGCTCAGTGCTCTCAGCAGCCGTGCTGGGGCAGCACAGGCATGTCCCTGGCCAGCAGCAGCTCCAAATGGCTCCTCTCAGCCTCCACTTTGGCAAACTGAGCTGAGCAGCAACTGAAAGCTGTGCCTTTTCCCACCCCACGGGTATGCACCATCACACTCTGGCTCTAGCAGGGAGACAAGTGGCATCTATGGGAAACTCTCAGTGAGAAAATGATGCCAGGGCTTAAATGATACCATTTCAGAGGTGTAAGGTGCTTGGTTGAGTGACAACAATGCTCTACACTATGTTCTTACAAATAATTCAAGCAATGCTCCCCCATTGCATCTCACCAAGCCTAAAGCCTTCACACAGAGGACGGTGGGTTTCTCCACACCTCCTGCCACTGGGCAGGAGCTTCATTCTGGCCTTAGCCTGCCCAAGGCAAATGCTTAACAAAGGATAATACTTAATTAGGGTCTCAAAGCATGTGAACTACAGAGCTCATGTAATATATTATTTTTAAAAATGGATCAGAGCCAGCCCATATTAGTTCTCTTCATTCATAGGCTTCAGATAGGTGTTTTAAAAGTTCTGCAATTCAGCTGAGGCTGGTTAATTATGAAGAGAAGTTGATTGGTGAAGTATTCCTCTAGTAATCTTCTGTCACTGGATTTTTGTAAATTAAATAATACTACACAGGTCTGTGACTGATGTAAAGAGGAGAATTAGTGCTGTTTCCTTTTCAGAAAATGCTTTGGTTTATAATATTTTTCTTTTTCCTAATATCACACTGTGCCATCTTGTGCTTAATTAAACAGGTATGGACACATGTACCTTGGGAAGGGATAGATTCATGCCTGTGATCATATATGAACAATATATTTCTTATCAAATCATACATTGTTAGTTTTTTTTTCTCAAAAATTTCCTGATCCAGTCGTCTTTGAGCAACCTGCTCCAGTGAAAGGTGTTCCTGCCCATGGCAGGGGGTTGGAACAAAATGATCTTTAAGGTTCCTTCCAACACAAATTATTCTGTGATTCTGTGTTCTGGAGTAATCCTGACTGATTAACCCTCATGGGCTAAAAGATCACAAGTTACAGTTTCACAGTGAATTAAAGAAAATACTTGAAGTAGGAAAATTTCAGCTAGATCTCACTTTGAGTTTTTTTATTATCTCAGTCAGGAGTTCAAAGGAAATATTGGAATAGAGAATGTTGCCATCTCCTCTGGATCAAAATCAACTAGCCTGGTAATGTTATCCGAAGTCAGTATGATACAGTTCCACAAAGACAGCATCTAATCTGGAAAAGATGGAGATCAAATCACAGGTTAGGAAATAATTGAGAACTAACTGAAGCAGAGACTTTATAGACTAGGGCATCAAACAGAAAGGCAAGATTAAGGAGATTAAGATTAAGATTAGGAGAGGATGAGATCCGAGACCACCTTAA
>NW_009930721.1:0-9851 GCF_000696875.1 Nestor notabilis
TTCTATGATTCTATGATTCTATATGCACTGTTTTCCCAGAGCTCCTTTAAGGAAAAAAGGTTCTATCCACTTTGTACCTGTACACATTGTACTTAGCTAATATGTCAACAATTTTAAAAGAAGCCAGTCCTACAAAACAGGCAAGAAACCCAAGTTATTCTTCATGCTCAAGCTTCCAAGTTAAAACAAACAAAACCAAAGCAGGTAAGACAGTAATTCCCTCACTTTAAAAGTTTTAGTCACCTGAAGCGACACGTGATAAAAGTCTTTCTAACAAAACCATTCAGGAATACACATGCACCACTCAGCATAGATGAGATTTAGTTTTAAGCCTGGAGAGGGCAAGAGAGCAGCACAAAATCCTTTCAAATCCTTTTTGTCTTTCTCTTAAACACCTGAGAAACAAACACTTTGCTACATTCAATCTTTTCTGTTAGTAGCAAGTCTAGTCTTTTTTCTTGCTATTTCATTAGGCAGGTGTTAGACAGAAAACATGACAAACTGGAAAAACACAAAAATAAACCACAAACAACTCCTAAACACCTCCCCTCAAAAGAAAAAAAAAGAAAAACAAAAAAAACCCAACCAAAAATTAAAGAGAAAGAAAACCACAACGAAAACAAACAAAAAAACAACAAACAGCAACATCAACAATAATCAAAATAATCCAAACCCACACCACACACAGAGGATAACATTTGTGCTTAATATTGGTTCAGGAACTTAATTTTACTGAGATCCCAACATACCTAACAAGCAAAACCATTAAAAACCTTTGTGGCAGAAATAAGGCTACCCCTCAAGACGATGAAGAAAAAAAGACTTATTTTTCACATACTACCTGCAGAGCAGAAAGATGGACCTCTGGTCAGGGTGTGCTTTGGAGTCACTTGAGAAAAACCAGACCATCTGCTATATGCTTTTTTCATATTGGTTCAGAAATGTATTCTCTAGTAACTCTAGAAGCAAGAGAACTCACACGCTTTCTTATGCACTAGTGATTTGAAAATAATATCTTATGTACATTCTTTATGTCCAACACAGAGGACTTGATGTTGCTGCTGCTTTAAACGGGACCTTCCAGTGCTCATTTCCTTGCACCCTATGTTTTCATGAATCTCAAAAAATCATTTAATAAACCTCTGCAAGTAACTAAATAACCAGAAAGCTAAACTAGGTGGCCAAACAACACAGACATCCTTAAAAGAAGTTTTCCAAGGATGAAAGTTACTCTCAGCAATCTTGGGCTAGGCTCTGTAAGGATCTCACTAAATGAAATCCATGAACCCCAGACATACTTAATTCTAGATCAGGTAAAGGCCTAAGAAGACTATCTGTTTCGTGATCAGTAGAAGTCGCATCAGTTGAAGAAAAATTAAAGAACATTTGTTAAAACAAACAGAGCAAGCACCAGTTATGTGACTATTCTTCAAACTAGGGCATCCAGAGAAAAGCTCATTAATTGTGTCCTTCAATTAAAATGAGATCTGATAGTTCTTATGAATGGAACTAACACTACCTGATGCAGACCCAAGACAGGTACCTACAATCGATTTCAAACAGTACTTGTCCTCACACTGTTTTAATGACTGAACAGTCAGAAGTTATATATAAAAGAGTTAATCTAAGGGTCCAGGTATTTTCAGCCTCTAGTTGAAAAATCCCTGAAAGCACAGACATCACCATTTTATGTGGTTCTTTTGCTGACCGTTGGTTAAGAGTACAAGTTCTGAGAATAAATTCTGAGTAATCAAAAGATGGTATCTTCATACCTGTTGACGACTACTAAGATCCAGTTGCTTCCAAAACTGAAAATCTAAACAGAGGTCACGCCAATATTTACAGACTAGTGAGGCTGAAAGGCAACGCTCATTCAGGGATAAATTGGAAAATATCTGTAAAGAAAGGGGAAAAAATATTACTTATCAGAAGTAATCATATTTTAGATACAGAAATATTTTATTACTAACCCATCTTGTAAAACAACTGTATTAGAAAGCATTGAAACATTCTACAACTTACCAGAACTTGATTAGTCAAGGACAGTAACAAAAAATATCTGCATCCCACAAGAGCTGACAATATTAATAAGTCACATTAGCACAACCAACAACAGAATGTTTCCTACTTAAGCACTCATTTCTCAGACCAAATTCAAATGTGCTCCTGAGATGGCACACCTGAAGAATTACAAATA
Source organism: Nestor notabilis (assembly GCF_000696875.1). Lineage (NCBI taxonomy): Eukaryota > Metazoa > Chordata > Aves > Psittaciformes > Psittacidae > Nestor > Nestor notabilis. Next base: position 2,198 of record NW_009930721.1, read on the forward strand.
GAAATGTTAGCTCAGCATTACTTGGAAGTCATTTAAAAGATGTTTTCATTCCTATTCTTAACTGAATTGAAATGAAGAGTCACAAAGGTACTAAAACACGAGTCTTGTGGGAAGGGGGCGTGGGACAGTGGAGCAGATCAGCAGAGCAAACCAGTGTCAGACAAGGAAACTAAGCATAGAATTAGTATTTTGTACCCCAAGGTTTTGAGCAGTATAGCAGCCTGCAAAAGAAGAATAAACTGTAACTTTATGGCAGGCTCCTAAACTACTGTTACATTTATTATATTCAGCCCTTCCTCTGAAGAACTGTTTTTTATTAATAAATATAAGAAGAAGACCTGTCAAGAGTCACATACAAAGGTACCCTGTAACTAGAAATGAACTTTAATCTACATATCATCCTGTTACGAAAAAAGGCCATTACGGCATTAAGATACCTACACACAAATACAGACTGCAAAACATGAAATAGTCCTCCTACTAAACTGATAAGGACATTAAGTATTAAACAGAAGCACTACAGCCAATCTCAGGCAATGAGCTCAAGAAAATCTGAAAGTATTAGAGAGTGTCCATAGGAAAGCGCCGAGCTCTAGAGAACATGAAAACATTTGAAGAAGAGGCTAGGAATGTTTAACCAAGGAAAAAGGATGCCAAAGAGAGACCACTTTAATCTTCATTGTGGTAGGTAGGGCACTCAAAAATTGTTAAGACTTCTGAACTAAGGATAATCAGACATTGGAATATAATACCGGGTAAATTTACAGAATTTCCATCATTGGGCAGTCTTTAGAACAGACTGGACAATCAATTGTCAACAGTAACAACCATTACTAATCCCTTGTTCTAGGAGTGGCTTATCTTAGCAGTTTTAAGTATGTATATCCCTGTAAGATTCCCTTGGCTAAGGGCAGTTGGTTGGCAATTCCTAAGAGATCTGCAAAATTTCAAATTCACCACCTTCTGCAAATGCTTGCAAGATTTATCACTCCCATCTTCTTCCAACTATGAAAAACTCATCATCTCTTATGCAAGACTCCTCACAGTGCTGAAGGATTGCATGTGACCCCTGTTTTCATGCAGGGCTTGGCTTGACCATTACCAGAGTCAAGGGTCGTTTCTTATTAAGGAATCAGTTGAACACGAGTGTACAAAACAACCAACGCCTACTTCCTCCCTGCAGTTCTCTGCTGGTGAATCCACACACAGAGTAAGGAGGTGACTAATACCTGTCATTAGTATTAGTGTCCTAATAAAAACACTATCAGTCCTAGTCAAGCAAGGAGAAAGCACTAAAGAGTAAATAGTAATTTGGCATCTGACATTCATACTGCAAAAGTGTAATTCTAAGCATTAAAAAAAAAAGATGATTCTGATGATTCTCAGCAATTCTAAGTTAGTAAAAGCTGGAGGAAACTCAAGTTCCTACTACCATACTTTTGTACGAAGCTGAAGACTGATCTCTCAACAGTTAAAGTCCTGTGAAGAGAACAGGACAATATGACTCACGTTTAGTTTAGATGGACATCAGACTGACTCCAGTTAACAGTAAGAAGGGATGCCAAGGTTGTCATTATAAAATACTTTAACTAATCTTTGCTACAGTGGAAAATAAATACGCTTCTTTGTGGAATACCTCCTTCGCTTCGAGAAATTAGAGCTTGTAGTTCTTAAAACAAGAACACTGCAGAACAGGAAAGACTTGCTAACCCAGCTGCTGCTGTGAACATGTAAACCTTAAATAATTCTTGTTCCAACTACCATCCTATCAAACGCTAAAAGCCCTCACAAATCACAGAACACCTATTGCTACTGCTTTGCTGTTGCACGAGACACAGCAGTAGCAATGCTGAAACAAAAAAAAAGCAAGTTTGATTCAGTTTACACACAGAGAATTTCTGTATGGGCAGTATTATTGTGAAAGAAATGTCTGGAAGCATATGTGGTCATTTTTCAGTCCATGCTGCAGAGATAACTAAGGAGCGTACAGAGAGGTGTTGCAAATTGGCCTCCTATAGAAAAAACCCTGAATGTGAAGCCACTAGTCAGGAGAATAGCTGCTGACAAAGTCATTGCTCAAGTTCCATCAGGGACAGGAGTCGCTACAGAGGTTACACAAGCAGTCCATGTTCAAAGACAACGTCTTGCCCATTTTACTATCTGCAGTAGCTATACAAGTTCCAGCTACAAAAGGATTCTGAGCAATGCCACATAAAACATCAATTTCTCTTCAGAGCTTGCCGTTGTTAAAAGAAGACATTACTGAATTACACTAAATGGAACTTAGCAAAGCCTATGCATATTGCAGTTTGGTGCCACATCATCCTTATGTTAAGGGATTATCTTAGCCACAGGTTAAAATACTACACTAATGCATAAAAAGCTACAACTCACCTCGATGATCTTTACCACCTATTTCATTCTCTAGATATACACTGATTGTCCCGAGTTTTAAATTGTTTTCTAATTCTGAAGGTTTTATAAATACAGATGAAAGCTGAAACCATTCCTACCCCCAAGCCTGTTCATTTAATTCCTGCTTATGATAGATAACGTTCTGAGGGCAGCAGGTCCCCAAGTTACCACATTTAATTCCTGAAAATCATACACAAGCATGTACACTTCTGTCATGGTTTAAGCCCAGCTGGTAACTCAGAACCACACAGCTGCTCACTCATTCCCCACTTTTTCCCACTCTGGGAGGGATGAAGAGGAAAATCAAAAGAATGTAAACCCCACAGGTTGAGATAAGAACAGTCCAATAACTAAAGTATAATAATAAAGCTACTACTACTACTACTAATAATAATAATAATAAGGGAAATAACAAGGGCAGAGAACACTAAACAGGGAAAAGAGGAAAGGAATAAAACCAACAAACAGCAGCAGTGCACAATACAATTGGTCACCACCTGCTGACTGATACCCAGCCCAACCCAAGCAGTGATCAGTCCCTTCTGGGTGACTTATCTCACCATGATATGGATAGTTCAGGTCAGGTGCTCCCTCTCTGCTCTCTCCTGGCTGCTTGTGTCCCTCCTCTCTGGCAGAGCATGAGAGACTGAAAAGTGCCTCATCAGGGAAAGTGCTACTGAGCAACAACCACCAGTGTGTTATCAGCATTGTTCTGGAGCCAAAACTAGCACTGCACCACCTACTAGGAAGGAGAAAAATAACTGCTACGGATGAACCCAGGATAGTGTCATAGAATCGTAACATACATCATAGAATGGTTTAGACTGGAAGGGATCTTCAAGATACCTTTACTTGAAGAAGCTGATCAAGTTTTAACTCCCAGTCATGCAACTGTCCTCACTAAAAGACACTTGTGCTGCTTCTGCATCTCTGCAACAATTTAAAAACAGAGACACTAAAACATACAAAAAGCCTGTGAAAGACAAAACACAGGTCAGGCACCCTGAACAAGAAAAAATAAATAAATGAACAGGAAATGAAAACAAGAGTTACATTTTATTTGCTTTGCATTCGAACACTGCACAACTTGTAATCTATTAGCTTTCTTCATGCAGCAGTACACAGCTTCAGGGATGTAGAGCAAGCCAAGCAACACACATATTAGGAAAAGTTTTATCAGCCACAGGGCTGAGTGTCAAGGCATCTATGTGCCTTCAGATAAAGCAGAAATTTCATTCCAATGCTTTTGTCTCCTCCATCACATAACTCATTCTCTAATGTGAAAACCTATCTGCTTACATTAAAGCAACTTTTACACATACACCTGAGGAAAGCAAAATATTTTTTATAATTCTGCAACAGATCACAGAATCTATCAGGACATCTTTCAGAACATTAACACTGAATTAATGCCAACATATTATCTTTGCTTTTGTGGCTAATCTACTGGCACATTTTTCCTTTACAACTACACCCCTCAGCTGCACTTCCAGAAGCTCAGCAACAGCACAGTGAAATTAAAGCTGGTTCATTTCCCTGCTGCAACCACAGGGTGACATCGAGCTTCTTAAGAGAAAAGAAAAGAAGGAAAAAAAAAAAAACCGAAGGAAAAAAAGAAATCAGTGTTGCTGTGTTGTCCATTACTAGAGAAAAGATAAAACTAATTCAAATAAAAGAACATTTAACTCCCTGCATCAGCCACGAAGTTTCAAAGCCCTTTCCATTTTTGTCAGTGCTATAGTTAAAACTAAGGCTCGACACAAACTCTAGACAGGATAAACTGATCAGAACACCAGCATTAAAAGAAAAAAAGCTGGTATAACTGCAATGACTCCATTAACTTGTGGATGAAGTCCAATCCAATATATTTTGATGTCTCTGCCTCCTGACTCGGCTAGGAAAATAAAATAAAATGAATACTGTGCAACTATAACAAGTATGTCCAGTCTTCTCAGGTATCAGTTTATTAAAAATAAATGCCAGCATCCAGAAGTCAGAAGACAAAACCAAAGGTCTACCTCTGGTCTATCAAACTTACTTCATATCCCTCAGATAATCTTAAATGCAGTAGTAGAACAATAATAGCAACACTCATTTAGTATCAACATTATCAAAAGCGATCACGCACATTATTACAGCAACCAGAGCAAACATGGGACTCCTTACAGCAAGCAAAGAATGAGGAAAGTAAGTAAAAAACATTGAGTAAAGATACAAGGAAAGGAGCCAGTACTGCCTCAAATATTTATGAAAACTTTAAATCAAATACACACTTCTCCCTTCACAGTGCATTAGCTTTATGCTAAAACTGACAGGCTTTGCTGTAGGGCAGCATGTGTCCATACTTTACAGAATTCACAGCAAACCAAGGAGGAAGACACTAAAAAAGGTCATCTATTCTAGACCCTTCTGTTTTGAAGCATTTTCAAGCACACCTCAAGCACACCACAAGCACCCCTGATAAGGACTTTCCCCTTGTTGTTTAGAAAAGAATTAATAAATAAAAATCCCAACTCCTCACACAACCTCAGAGACAGAAAACTACCTTTGCCAAGACCCAAATGTTCTCACACTCTCATTTTCCAAGTATCTCGCTCAAATTTCCTCCACATCAAATTAAGCTTATTTCCATTTATTTGATAAAGGACAAGAACACAGTTGATTTTTTTACCAATTTTCTCATAAAAAAAATGTGTGCATCTCTGTCTCCTTTCTGAACAGAGGTGTCATTCAGCTTGAGCAGAATCTTCCAACTACCTCACAGGCCATGCTTCCATGACCTCTAGCTCCCCTTTGATGTCTCTCGAATTTGTCTGGTTTCTTTTAAGGAGACCCCAATGCCCACAGCATAATGCAGTACTCTAGCACAGAGAGTCCACAGCATAAAGCACCAAGCACAGCAGAGAACTTCCCTTCTGTACTCTTCATGCACAGTTCCTGTTAATACAGCTCAAAAGGAAACCTGATGTGTTCCGCGTGGCATTATTAAGCTCACCCAATCTGTACACCACTTTGCACAAGTTCACTTTTTTCAATTAAACAGCAGCACTGCAAAGAGGTAACAGGTACAACTGGGGGATTCATTTCTGCTTTCCAGAAATAAATAGCAGTGAAATTTTAATAGGTACAGATTTGTGATACACAGCACAAAGTTTTAAAAACTTTGTGATACATAGCACAAGATTTTGTCATCTTCTGTAATGCATGCTTACAAACAGCTCCCTAATTTTTTTCATTCACATGTGTCTAGGTTACAGTCAAGCTGACTGACCTTAATTCCTTAGCTCCCATTAGATTTTAAAGGGAACAGAATTAAATCGTTCTTTAGTCAAAGGTAATTATCCTCACCTACAAAGATTAAAGATGAAATTTTGCCCACTGTGTAACACTTTTTATTTGATTCATGTTTCAATGACCAAAATGAAAAGCAAAACAACCTGTAAGCTTGTTCGATCTGTAGAACTGCAATTCTTTTATCTCTCCCCCACACCCTGCCATACTGATGCGGAGACCTCTTCCCCAGCCAGGTGTACAGGATCAAGTGGTACACTGAACTATGAACTTCCCAGCTCAGTAGGCCCTTACGATGATCTGCAGGCCAACTTCAGTCTGCCAAACCCTCCATCCAACTCCATACCCTTCACTTCGGGGAGGCTTAGCAACAGCTTACAGCAGAACAGCATCTGAGCAGTACATGAGAGACACCTCTCAAGTGGCCAGCTATTACTTAGGAGCTCCTACAATTTGTTGACAGACATGGGTACAGCCACTCCTGCACTAGCACAACTGCACCTGGAGGACACAGAGTAGGAATCAAGGGAAGGAAACACAAAAAAAAACCCAATAGGATCTGGCTCCCAAGGACTTCTGAGAATGGAATCTCTTGTCCTTGTATTAAGGTTTGTATCTTCGGTACCTACAGTAAAGACTTTAGATGTACTTGACTAACATCCTCTCATAATAATATTGTACTCTGGAGACAGGATATTTGGGATATTCTATGTGCATCAAACTCAGCACGTGAAGGCCTTTAGGCAGCTGTATAATCAAAAGCCAGAAACCTGACCAGGGTGCTATGGAAGCAGCAAAAACCAAACAAAACAACAACCAAAAAAACCCAACAACCCCAATCAAATAAACACACCAAAAAAAAAAAAAACAAAAAAAACAAAAAAAAACCCAACCAACCAACAAACAAAAAACCAAAATCAAAACAACAACAAAAAATCCAACCAACCCAAAAACTACCAATATAACCAACCCAATCCATAAGTCTGGCTAAGAACTGAAGGGCAGCTCTGGGGAGATGTTATTTTTTGACAACAAAAGAGTAAAGAAAGTACTGTATACACTGGTGTTGAACAACTAGCAGTATACCAAGAACAGGAAGAGTCGTCTGTCTCACACCCCTCCATTATCATGTCCTACTTTAAGTTTAGCCATCTGACCCGAGTAAACCTCTGCAATACTGAAACATAAAGGCACACTCCTATGGAATATATCACAGGCTTCAGTTCCAGCCAGACTCATCTTCCTACTAAGGTTTAGCTGAAGAAAGTCATACTGACTACATCAACAGAGTAGCTTAAAAATGGAAAGGTCATTCTCAAAAAAGAACAGCATTAAAGGAATCACGAGACAGCAAAAAGACCAGGAAATAAAGCAAGACTGTTCTTGGAAGATACAAAGTGAGGTTATAAAAGCATGTAATTCAAGAGGGCTACAGGCTGCCTGTGAAACTGGTAAAGCCAAAACTGATATAAAACGCATATTAACACCTTCCCCTGCCCCAGTCAAGATCGAAAACCTGTCTATGTAGATCTGACCTACACAGAAGCACTAAATATAGTGACTGTACCCTCGATGAGTACTCCATCAGCGATATAAGGAGCTACTTGCAAAGAACAGGTAAGTAAGTTACCAGGTACGACTCAAAATGTTCACGGGGCAGCTTCTGCTGCAATTCTGTCGGTCTCCACCTCCAGTTAACGACTCACAACGCCACTTATCGCGACAAACCAAAACAAAGGGGGAACAAACACCCAAACAAAACCAGAAAACACACCCGCTACCCTACTGATCTCCACGCACCACGCGAGCGAGGTCGGAACGGAGGCGGTGCACCGCACTGACCCCTGCTCCCACAACCCGCCCCGGGGCACCTACACCCTGCGGCCTCCCCGCTGCAGGCCTAGTCTCAGGCCCCCGCGGGCAGGGATCCGCCCCTCCCGCCCGTCCC
>NW_009930722.1:0-935 GCF_000696875.1 Nestor notabilis
GTACCACTGACCCATAGACACCCCACAGACACCCCGTGAAGGGTCCTATAGGTACCACTGACCCATAGACACCCCACAGACATCCCATGGAGGGTCCTATAGGTACCGCTGACCCATAGACACACTACGGACACCCCATGGAGGGTCCTATAGGTACCACTGACCCATAGACACACTACGGACCACCCATGGAGGGATCTATAGGCTCCTCTGCTCCACAGACACCCAACAGACATTGATTAGGGTTGGAAAGGACCTTAAAGCTCCTCCAGCTCCAACCCCTGCCCCGGGCAGGGACACCTTCCACTAGAGCAGGTTGCTCCAAGCCCCTGTGTCCAACCTGGCCTTGAACACTGCCAGGGATGGGGCAGCCACAGCTTCTCTGGGCACCCTGTGCCAGCGCCTCAGCACCCTCCCAGGGAAGAGCTTCTGCCTCAGAGCTCATCTCAGTCTCCCCTCTGGCAGGTTAAAGCCATTCCCCTTGTCCTGTCCCTCCATCCCTTGTCCAAAGCCCCTCTCCAGGTTTCTTGTAGCCCCTTTAGGCACTGGAGCTGCTCTAAGATCTCCCCTTGAGGAGCCTTCTCTTCTCCAGGCTGAACTAACTACATCCAACCACATCCAGCACCTCGCCCTTGGGATCTTGGGGTCCCCCCTGCCCATGGCACGGTGGCAGCAGGGCCATGGAAGAGCCAACGGGGGCAACCTGGTGTTCCCTGTTTGTAAAAGCTTCTGCAGACATGTATATAGCTGTTAAAGATCTGGATGTGGATAAAGATAACATACAGATGTTATTTAAGCTGCGTTTAAACACGGGATTGCCCAGGCCCCCGTAGGCGGGAGGTGTTAAAGCAGAGGAAACCAAAAGCTCCTCGTTAAAGAAAGGAAAGAGTTGGGACGGGGAAGGATTTCAGGACACGGAAGCTGGATTCTTGCTG
>NW_009930722.1:966-12833 GCF_000696875.1 Nestor notabilis
CTGCTGTTCTGTATCCACAGGATGAGGAGCAGAGGGCGCCAGGAGCTCAGGAATGCAGGTGAACGGCTCCTGCCTGAATGGGGCCTTTCTGCCGCGGGAGAAGGAAGAAGGAATCCGCAGGGATCCGCAGGGATCCCCCGCATCGTGGCAAGAGCTGGCAGCAAGAGTCCACCCTTCGAAATGCCTCAAGCAAGGAAAGGGACGGGGGAAAGGTGGAAAGATGGGAAAAACTGAATAAAACCATCCCCCTTCTCCAGAATTCCCTTTTTTTTGAGGTCTCTGAGTCACTCTGTTTGTATTTATGGCTCCCGAATCCCCATCCTGGGAATGGGAAACAGCATGATCCCTTCCTCTATTCCAACACCCTTCCCGTATCCCACATCCCAGCAGCTTGGGCTGCTCCCACCTTGATTAACCAAATGACTCTTTACCCCTGTCCCACAGCCGAGAAAACACAGGGAAAAGCATCCTTGCTGCAGAAATCCCTCCTCCTGTAGCTGTGGGATGGAACGCCTGGAATTCCATGCTTTAGGACACAAATCCCACACCTGCATTTGGGCACAAAGAGCCCCACTGGACCAAGATGCCACAGTTGGGATTTCTCTCCATGGAGAGAATCAGACCTTCCAAGCTGATGGAGAGAGGTTGAAGCTGTCACCTCCCAGTGCTGGCATCCCTTTAGGTCAGGTGAATTGCTCTCTGGAGGCATTTCTCTTCTGCACTGACTTCCCACTGAGAAAGCTACACCAGTAGTACACCAGTAGTACCTCCCTCTATACCAGTACATCACTCTGTATCAGTAGTACATCATTCTACATCAGTACATCAGTAGTATATCAGTAGTACATCAGCAGTACATCAGTAGTATATCAATAGTACATCACTCTACATCAGTACATGAATAGTACATCAGTAGTACATCAGTAGTATATCAATAGTACATCACTCTACATCAGTAGTATATCAATAGTACATCACTCTACATCAGTACATCAATAGTACATCAGTAGTATATCAATAGTACATCACTCTACATCAGTACGTCAGTAGTATATCAATAGTACATCACTCTCTGTCAGTACATCAGTAGTACATCAGTAGCACACCACTCTGCATCAGTACGTCAGTAATACATCGCTCTCCATCAGTACATCAGTAGTACCTCAGTAGTACACCGCTCTACACCAGTAGTACATCAGGTTGCTTTCCAGAGCTCCGCAACGCGCCCCCTGAGCCCATGCCTTGCTCACCCCAATGGCTCACCCTCGCTTCCTGGTGTTTTCATCCTGTGGCCACTTAAACCCAGTCTAAGAGAGAAGAGGATCCTCTCTCAAGGAGCTCTTTGGACCTCAGGTCTCCAACACATGGGTTATGCCAATGGGATGAGGTTCAACAAGGCAAAGTGCCGAGTCCTGCACTTGGGACACAACAATTCCCTGCAGTGCTCCAGGCTTGGGGCAGAGCAGCTGGAAACTGCTCATGGAAAAAGACCTGGATGGATGGAGCTGAACGTGAGCTTGTGCCCAGGCAGCCAAGAAGCCCCCAGCACCCTGGCCTGGCTCAGCACCAGTGTGGCAGCAGGGCCAGGGCAGTGACTGTCCCCCTGCACTGGGCACTGGTGAGGCTGCACCTCGAATCCTGTGTCAGTTCTGGGTCCCTCACTGCAAGAGAGACATTGAGGTGCTGGAGCGGGGCAGAGAAGGGCAATGGAGCTGGTGCAGGGCCTGGAGCACAAGTGTGATGGGGAAGGGCTGAGGGACCTGAGGGGTTTAGTGTGGAGAAGAGAAGGCTCAGGGGGGACCTGATCGCTCTCTGCAACTGCCTGACAGGAGGTTGTAGTGAGGTGGAGGTCTCTGATCCCAAGTTACAAGCAATAGGTCAAGAGGAACCAGCCTCAAGCTGCCCCAGGGCAGGTTTAGCTGGAGCTGAGGAACAATTCCTTGCCCAGAGGGTGCTCAGGCATTGGAACAGGCTGCCCAGGGCAGGGCTGGAGTCACCATCCCTGCGAGTGTTCACACCCCAGGTAGACGAGGCCTCGGTGACGGGATGAGCTTGAAGGTCTTTCCCACCCTGGTTGAGTCCATGGTTCTACTTCTCATGCACGATGCCTGTGCTAGAGCTGTGGGCATCTGATTGCTCCATGTAGGATTGTTCCTTGGCCATAAGCAGGGAAGGGGCAGCCTGGTCTCTAATGGTCTAATGGTTCAAAGGGGTCTCCTTTAATGGTCTCCATTGGAATTTTACGCCGTGTGACATAACACCAGGCTCTTGGTTGTGTTGTCAGTGTTAAGGGGATGAAGCATCATCTGAGGCCTTCCTTCCACGGAAACCTCACGCCAGCAGTTTTGCACCAGTTTATTAGCAATGTCCCAAGAAAATACAAAACCCTATTTACAAGGAGCTCACCGGACACAAGGAGCAGGGGCCACGGAGCCGAGAGGGTGCAGAGCGCAGGTAAAGGACATCCACAGGAGGAAGAGAAGCAGCCTTGCACCTCCCCTGCGTGGATGGGCGATGAACCCAGGAGGAACATGCCCATAAGCTACATCCCACCCCTAATCCTGTGTTACTCATCCTCATGAGGACTTTCACCTCCCTGAGCATGTTACTCACTGCTCAGCCCAAGGGCTTTTGGAGGATGTGGCTTGGATGGAGGCAAGAGAAGAGGGCGCAGGACACATGCATGGAGGGGCAGGAGCCATCCCCATTGGAGTGGCCTGAGATGGAGCAGGTTCCATGCAAGCTTTTCCCACACCGGAGCACAAAGCCAGGACGAAGCAGCAGCAAAGTCCCTCCACACCAGAAGGAAAGAGCCAGAGAACCAGAGATCAGCTCCGTGTTCTCCTCCCCAGGGCCAGGCTGAGGGGTCCCAGTACAGAGATGGGGCTGGGTTGTCCTCCAGAGGAGGAGGTTTGGGACTATGTCATAGGCAGAACTCATCACATTGCTCCATTCTCCCTCCTCAAAAGCTGGAAAGCAGAAATACCCAAAGGCCTTTAGCTGTGAGCACAAGGCGGCCACAATCTGCTATTCCAGAGGTGCCTGCGTGGGTCTGAGCCAGAAAATTCCCACTTTAAACTCCTATTCCATCAACTTTTAGGTGCTTCCCATGCTGAGCCCTCTCCCAGTTCTGCCTGCTCAGCAATTCAACCTGTGTCTTTCTCTGCAGAAATCAGTGTGTCATGAAATCAATGCAATGCAATGCACAATCAGTGCAAAGCAATGCAAAATCAGGGCAAAGCAATGCAAAACCAGGGCAAAGCAATGCAAAACCAGGGCAAAGCAATGCAAAATCAATGCAATGCAAAATCAGTGCAGTGCAATGCAAAATCAGGGCAATGCAATGCAAAATCAGGGCAATGCAATGCAAAATCGGGACAATGCAATGCAAAATCAGTGCAATGCAATGTAAAATCAATGCAACGCGTTATCAATGCAATGCAAAGCAAAATCAGTGCAATGCAATGCAAAAGAGCCTCCTTTATCCCTAAAATCACTTAGGATTTGGGTTCCTTTTTGGTGCGGCGAGGAAGCTAAAGGAGAAGGTGTCACTTGTGCTCCTATATGAGCACAGCCACGGGGGTGAAGCAGCTTCCCTTCTGTGCAGTAACTTTCCTGTGCCCAAAGCACGTGTGGCCGCAGGACACAGCATGTGAAGGGGGGAAGCCGGGGCAGAGAACGTGCGGGATGGAGCGCTGGGGCTCAGCCCGTCCCCAGCGCGCTGGAGGCAGCTCCGTGACGCACTTGCCATTCCCGGGGCGATGGGAGATACGGCTCCTATCAGCAGGAGGGATCGCGTCTCAAATGAGAGCAAAAGGCTTCTTATCTCCAGGGTTAGACATTAGCCAGCTAAGCCCCCAAAGAGGGAATGTGAGCAAGGGCAAGGTGGAAAGTTACCACCAGTGCCCTCACTGACATCCCTGTCTGGGAGAGGAGAACTGGGAAAGGGCCAGAGCACGAGGAAGAGGCAACAGTGGGTTTGGTTTGGAGCAGCAGGACTTCAGCCGCAGCAGTAATGCAGCCTGGCCTCGGTCCGGGGGTTGTAACCACTTAAACCCATTGATTTCACACAACCAAGGAGGTTTGGGAAGGGTCAGATCCTTATGGTGGGTGTCAGGATGTGGCCTCTCATTCCCCACATCGGGATTTGGAGTCTCTTCCATCTCTGCCAATAATCCTCCCCTGTGGGATCATGCCTCTCCCAGGTTCTTCAGGGAGAACTGACATCAGTGTCCCCTTGGGCAAATCCACCTCAGTGGTCCTGTTATCCCACCCTGGAAAGGAAGGAAAGAACATTCGAAGCCCCACAGCAAAGGACACACAAGAATTCCTGCTTTGGGGACATTAGGGATGTCCCCAGAGAGGCTGCACATCCTGAACAGCAGGTTCCCTTGTGCCTGGAGGACTGTTTGCTGGGACATCCACGGGTGATCCCATGCTCTGCATTCCTAAATGCAGGCACTGCCAGGAATCTCTCTCTCCCAACGGATGCAGGAGAGAAAGGATTCCCCTCGCCTTTCCCCTTCATTCAGGCAGTTTTCCTAGCAAAATTCCCCACTCCTTCATGTTCTATTCCCTTGCAGAGCTGTTCTGCAGCCCAAGAGATGCAGGACTCAGACAGGCAACTCCAACAGCCTCTATGGAGAGGAAGACCATGGTCTCATGCCTCTGGTCTGGTTTTGAGCTCAGGAGGATGGAGGGAGCAGAAGACACAGAACACTTAAGCCCTGCTTCGCTTTCTGGCTCACAAAGACCTAACAGCATATGTACAAGCTGCACGGGGATCCCGGGGGCTTTGCTCAGCTGGGTGGATGGAGCCACAGGCCAGAAAGGGTGGATTTGGTTTGGTTTGGTTGGGTTTAACCCTCTGCTTGGAATCTCTTTCAAACACTTGCATCTTGGCAGCGGAGCTGCTGCTTTGCTGCGCTCACTCCTGGCTGGAGCCAAAGAACTGGAGGAAGAAGGAGAAGATGTAGATGATGTCCAGGTAGATGTTGAGGGCTCCAAAGATGTATTCCTCAGGGCTGAGCGAGTACCGGCGGTTCCCCATCAGCATCTGGGTATCGAACGCCAGGAACTGGGAGGAGAGGGGAGGAAAAGCAGTGCAGTTACACGGAGGTTTGGCACCGGGAGGCGAGAGGAGCTCTAATGACAGGACTTCTCCCAGTTGTTTCACTGCACCCAGGGGAAAAATGCAGCCACCTTTTATGGGCTGTGGCTGCGATTTAAAGGCTCAGAACAAGGCACTGAACAAGCTGCAACTTTCCCCTTCCTTCATTTCTTAACATTTGAACCCTGGGCCCAACTATGACTCCAGGCCTTTTCCTTCATGCTTCATCCATCCCAGATGTGTCCCGGGAACAGTTCTGGAATTGTTCTCCCTGTTCCTATGACTTATTATTCCCAACTTCCCCACTTCAGAAGCTGCTACATAATAAGGTGGCCTGGACCCAACATAGCACCATCAGGACAATAAGAGCAGGAACCCCACATCCCAAGGTCTGCAGCACTGCAGGAGCCAGACCCAGAGGGGATTTAACACCTTCCTGGGGTACAACCACCACCGAGTGCTTGGCACATTGAAACCAGCGCAGTGGGAACCCGCTGCCCCTTGGGAACACGGGATCAAAGACGGGATCAAAGCCTGCACCTTGTTGCATCACTTCAAGTCCAACGTCTTCTCCCATCTCACCATCACTCTGCAGCAAACGTCTTGACAGCTCTCCAGGGTTGGCACCTTCACCATGGCCTGGGGTCAAGTGGCACCTCTGCCCTCCCCAGCCATAAATCACAACTGATCTCCCCAGACACCATCAGCCTGGGCTGAAGGTTCATTGTCGGGTTCTGACTGAAGTTTATGGGGTAATTAGATGATGTTGAGCCCACTTGTACTTTATGGAGCAGTCCTGAGCCGTGAATCACAGCAGAAACAGCCGAGCTCCCTTGAAATGACTTTTATAGCTAATAAATGCAATTGCTCAACTGCTCTTATTCACCACGTGCCCAGTGGGCACCACCTTGAAGCCCAAGGCAGCCTCCTCCTGACCCCCCCACCCTGAGGTAACACCGAACATCTTCCCAGACAACTCCCATCGCTGGGTGCAAGCTCGGCGCTGCCGGGACTTGCTCCAGGAAGACACTCGGAGGAGGGACCAACAGGGAGCAATGAAGAGCAATGGAGCCTGTTCAACATTCCTTGAAGGACCTGCCTGGCTTCAGGGCTTTCCCTGCCTGCAAAGAACCTTCATCCTAAACCAGGGCCTCCTGCTGGCTCCCTGCTGGTCCAACTCATCCCCAATCCCTGGCTCTCTCCTGCCCCACCAGATCTGATGGGACCTTGCTTTCTCTGAGCCCTGCATCCCGGCTCCCACTGCTCTGCTGCAGCTTAATCCTGGCTTTTCCCACTCCAGAGAGGCCTTTTTGCCCTGGACCTACGGTGTTTTCTGCTGTTCACACCTTGTGTTGCGCAGAGAGCATGGGCTTGCCAATGACAGCACCCTCTGCGCCAGCGCTGTCACGTACACCAGCACCTCGGGATGGGGCTGAGGTCACTGCAATTACTCCTGAGCTCTGCAATCCCGACACTTCACTCTCCTCCTTCCCCTTCCAGGCTCGATCCTGCTGCTTTCCCTGCCAGCACATTCCCAGGAGCAGCACCCACTTACCATAGTGAAGATAATGGCACCGAGCAGAGCGTAGATCGCGTGGAGCCACGGGACCTAAAGGCAAGGAATCCATCAGTCAGTGCCTGGGGGAGAACTGCTCCAGGAGGACGTGCCACAGGAGAGGGCTGAGCTCTAACAGGGAGGATACAAGGGAGGGAAAGGGCTCTAATAGGTTGGGATGGACTCAAACTACTTGCACGGGTTCTATGGTGGATCTTCCCATGGCAAAGAACACGTCGCTGTGCCTCAGTTTCCCCTCTCCCTACGGCCTTTGTGTCCACTTGGGTTTCTGAACAGCCTCTTTCACCACGTGTCCTTATGGAAAACTCTTGGCTCTATCCTGATGGAAACACAGTTTGCAGCAGCCCTGCAAGGTGTTTGTTACCCAGACAGGGCTGATCCCATTGGAAGCAGCACCAAACACTTGCAAGAGCCAGGCCCAGCTTGAACCATCAACCCTAACACTTCAGTGTGCCCATGCACCGGGGTCCCAGCGGGGAAGTCAGGGGGATGCAGAGCAAAGCCTCGGCTGTGGCACAGCGGCACTGATGGAGGAGCTGCAGGAGGAGGTGCCCACACGGAGCTGATTCAGCCCCAGCTCGCACCTTGCTCCTCACAGAAACAAGCTCATTACAAGCCTGCCCCGAGCTATGCTTATCTTGACACGCTGCAAGATAACGAGCAGTTGTCTCAACAGCTTAATGGCAGTGGCTTGGCGCTGGAGCTGCTTCACCCGCACGTTTGCACGGGAGGAGAGGCGCATCTCCAGCCAAGACAACCAGGTCCCAGCTTGGGAACCCAAGTGTGTTTGTCCATCAGCAGAGAGACTGCAGGGCAAGCGCCAGGGAGTGTCTCTGCAGGTCTGGCCCTTCGAGTGTGACTCAGGTGCCCAGAAAAGCCGAGTGAGATGTAAAGGATTTGGAGGTGACTTAAAGGCTGTTGTGATGGAAGCCGGGTGCCTCTGTCTGGGGCTGATTGGTGGTGGCTGCACAGCCCCACACACCTTCCCTCTTTCATGAGCATCTCTCAGGCTCCGGGTGGCAGCTCACCCAATGGGACACTCCTGGATGGAGACCAGACACCCCGTCCTGTCATGGCAAACCCTCCATCAGGTGTGGTCACAACCAGCTCCGATGCAAAGCAACGGGGTCACAAGCACAGCTAAAGGCAGCAGTGACCAGCAGGGCCAAAGGAAGGGGATGGACCCATCCAAGAGCGTTAAGGTGGTCACCTTTCACCAGGACCTGAGGGGTGCTCATCTGCGAGCCTCGGGACCTGGTGCGGTGTGAGCACAGGCAGACCTGGACAGACAGACAGACACCCCATGGCCCTTGTCCTGCCCTGAATGTGGAGCAAGAGCCCTCCATGGGGCAGGACTATGCTTTATTGTGCTCACTACACTGGTGATACTGGAGGGGAAACTGAGGCCCTGGGATGGGATGTTCCGTGGGGTCACTACACAGCTCCAGGACAGAAGCCCCAGCCTAGCGCTGTCCTACAACCTGCCCTCCGACTGTGCAACAACCGCCTGTTCCTTCTGCATCTAGGACCCCCTCTGCATCTAGGACCCCCTCTGCATCCAGGCTCTGCTTTTAGTAGCTCAGCTCCAGCCTTGCACCAGGATATGTCACTGGTGGGGATGGAGGGGCACAGCTCAGTACTCACATATTGGTAGGGCAGTATCACAGCCAGGATGATGCCACCGAAGAAGAGGACCATGAGCATCACGAAGAGCACCCCCTGGTAGGAGGTGAAGTCAAACTGTGGAGGTGAAGAGCAGCACGTTAGAGGTGTAGAGCGCTGAAATGGGGCAGGGAGGGGACCCCCGGGGCCATAGGGAGAGACCTCCAGCAGCAAACCCTTCCTGCTTCACCCACACCTCAGGTCCTACAGCTCAACACCAGCCTGGAGAAGAGAAGCTGCTGGAGACCTCAGAGCAGCTTCCAGGGCCTGAAGGGGGCTACAGGGATGCTGGGGGTGGGACCTTCCTCAGGGACTGGAGCGATAGGACATGGGGTGATGGGTTCACACTGAAACAGGGGAAGTTCAGGTGGGATACAAGGAAGTTCTTCCCTGTGAGAGTGCTGGGACACTGGCATGGGTTGAACAGAGAAGCCGTGGCTGCCCCAACCCTGGCAGTGTTCCAGGCCAGGTTGGACACAGGGGCTTGGGGGGGAGGTGTCCCTGCCCAGGGCAGGGGGTTGGAGCTGGAGGACCTTGAGGTCCCTTCCAACCCAAACCAGGCTGTGATTCTGTGGAGCACAGGCCCAAATCTTTCCATACCCCCTTTACTGCCCCGGAGTATGAGGACTCAGTACTCATCACATGCCTCAACCCCAGCAGCCCATCACACACATTTGTGCCAGTGCCCTTCTGCACCCCACAGCCTGATGCCCCCATTCCAGCCCCCTCTATACCCTGACACGTCCCTCACCCCCATACTCCGCAACCTCCACTTTCCACCCCAGCACCCCTCAGGTTGCTCCTGCACCCACCTCACCCCCGGCACTGCCTGACCCTGTGTGAGCTGCTGATCCCGGGGGGACTGACAGCAGAACCTCACCTTGGTCTGGAAGCTGAAGATCACGACAGACAGACACACCAGGGCAGTGATCCCCAGGCACAGGAGGACCGACTTGGTGTTGTAGTAACTGCCAAATCAAGAGGGACGTGTGGGAAGAGGGGTTACAACAGCAGCTTAGCGGAGATGTGCAAGGAAAATGAGTCCCAGGGGCACACATGGCACTGGAGTTAGCAATTCCCCCTTTCGTGCATAAAGGGAAGAGCAGGGAATACGAGGAAGAGAGAAGCTGGGTTTTCCTCCTGCTTTAAGTAAGGAGGGTGGGCAGGAGGCACGTCTGGAGCTCAGGAGCAGCAGAGGTGGGGACACGTGCTATAAACATCTCCCTGTGCATGGACAGATGGAGAAGGGGAGGATTCAAACGGGGAGGGAATGAAAATAGAATGACAAATGTCACTGCAGCACAATGGGAAAGCTGCAACCACCGTTACGCTACGGATGTGCTTGGGATGGGGCTTTGGGGCTTGGGAAGCTGCAGGAAGGAGGGATTTGAGCAGGAGGAGGCTGTTGGAGTTGGTTTGGGTGCCTGAGCACGGGTTTGGGTGCTCAGCCCTAGGAAAAGCCAGTCCCTCTCTCTCCTCTGGTGTGATTCGGGAGCAGCATCACTGGTGCTTTCCCCCCTCGCTGCTGAAGCTGCTGCTCTCTTTGTCCCAGCACGGATCCATCACCACCCACTGGCTCATCTGCTGCATCACCAGGGCCCCACGTGAGCCAGGGCCGAGCCTGGGAGCGGGTTGTACCAGGGACAACACAGGCACAAGGGAGCAAGAGCACAGAAACCCTGAATGTGCTGGAAAAAGCCTCCGTGTCCCACTGCAGCCCCATGTGCCCGAGCGGGAAAGGTGAGACCACAGGAGAGCCCATCCCTGCAGGACCTGTCTTGTCCCTGGCTCTCCAGTGCTCTCCTGCAGGGTTTAACATAGCCAGAGCTATGTGTGCCTCAGCTGGGACAGGGAAGGGGACGATGCCACCACAGGTCTTGGCTTTCAGAAGCATTTTCAATAGGGAAGCTCAGGCTCTGGAACAGCTCCAGGCATCAGTGGCCCGTCTATTTCACACACAGGGAAGGCTTTTCTGCAGGGCACAGCACCAGAAGCATCCAGAGACCTGTGCTCAACCTACCTGGAGAGCATCCCAGTGAGATAGGCCATGGAGAGCGTCTGGGAGGGGAAAAGAACCACATTACTTCTGCATTCATGGCCCAGGGAGAGACACGCAACAGAGACATTCCAGGTGTGGAGATAAGGGCAGCAAAACCTCACACATGCTCAAGAGAAGCAGTTTTCACATAGTTTCTAATCCTCCAGTGACTGATCTCCATGGGGCAGGTTAAGATGGGGGCAGGCCACCACCCTGAGAGCACCCCCGCCTCCTCCATCCCTCTACCCTGGGGTAAAGCTTGGACCTGATCATCTTAAAGGTCTTTTCCAACTATGATTCTACCCGTCTTGTACAGGACACCAGCACCCTACCCCGCTCCCCACCACTGCCCAGCTGGACATCCCAGTTCAATCACAGCTCCTGAGCCCAAGTGCAGGGCAAGAAGAGGATGAAATTCCTGCTTTCTGCAGGAATCCACACAGATCATCTCTCCCGCTTGGAGCCAGGCCGGGGGCAAGGGCAGGGCAGATGTGGTCCAGATGTGCTACTTACAAAGATGCTCAACAGGATGAGATTCCATGGGAAATACCTCCTGCAAGGGAAGGAACTGCTCAGAGGAACAGGGGTAGCACAACGTAAGAGGTGCCACATAAGGGGCTGTGGCAGGGGTGGTGCGAGGGGACAGTCATCCTGGTGGGGGTCAGAGTGGGTTTGGGGTGCTCCTAGACGAAGAGACCATCACGTCCCTGGGATAAGGGATGTCCCCGTGATAAGGGATGTCCCTGTGTAAGTGCCCTGCTCCATGGAGAGCAAAGCCCATCCTCTGCAGTGGGATTCAGAGGACTCAGTGAGCATTCAGAGTTCCACAGCGATGCATTTTGCTGCGACCTTCCCTTCCAGCTGCAATCTGAGCTCAGCTTTTCATGCTGCGCTGCTGCAACCCACAACTACATCAGGCCTGGAACTACCGCTCCCACCTCAGTCCCTGCAGCACGACTGGGTCAGCTTGACCCTGCATCTCTGACGTTGCGGGGGATGCTTGAAACAAGAGGGAAACTCATCCTTCGTTTTGCAGGGCTGTGTGAAAGCCAAAAGGAAAAGGTTTTACCTGGGTCCGGAGCAGCAAGCGAGGATCAAGTAGGTCACAAAGAAAACAGCACTGCAAAGAGGAGGAAAAGAGGAGTTTAGGGAGGAAAACCCAAGCGTGGAGAGTTGATGCAGGAGAGGAGGGAAGTGTCGGGGCTCTGCTGCGCTGTGTGGAATGCAAACACCGTGTCAGACGTTGGGTGGGAATCAAAGCAGTTGCTCCCTGTCACTGCAGCTGCTTCTGCATCATTGCTTGTGCCAGTCTCAAGGTGGGACCAGCACAAACACCCCTGAATGGGTTTAGGGCATTCAGGTCCTGGGGAGATGGGGCACCTGAAGCGTTTGCTGCTGACGCCTCATCAGTGCAGGAATGGAGATGGGCAGATTTTGCTCCATTTCAGGCACTTCCAGGTGTGGTGGCATCAAGGCTGGAT
>NW_009930722.1:12843-13219 GCF_000696875.1 Nestor notabilis
AGCCACGATTCGTGGGGCTGGTGAAAGCGACTTGCTAAGGCTGGATGGAAGAGCTGCATCGGAGGGAACTGGTCCCATGTTACTGCACCAGAGCTCAAAAGCAGAAGGATCCACTGAAGTCAGTGTGTGCTTGAGCCCAGACCCCCCCCCGTGTGCTGGGCTGCACCCCCAGAGCATGAGCAGCAGGTCAGGGAGGGGATCCTGCCCCTCTGCACTCATGAGACCTCACTTGCAGCACTGCGTGAAGCTCTGGTGTCCTGAGCACAAGGACATGGAGCTGTTGGAGCAGGTCCAGAGGAGGCCACGAGGATGAGCAGGGGCTGGAGCAGTTCCCATATGGAGACAGGCTGAGACTATTGGGGCTGGAGAAGAGAAG
>NW_009930722.1:13409-30070 GCF_000696875.1 Nestor notabilis
ATCCCTGGCAGTGTTCAAGGCCAGGTTGGACACAGGGGCTTGGAGCAACCTGCTCTAGTGGAAGGTGTCCCTGCCCAGGGCAGGGGTTGGGGCTGGAGGAGCTTTAAGGTCCCTTCCAAACCAAACCAGTCTGGGATTCCATGATCACACTGAAAGACAGGAAGAGGTAAATGCTACTGGCCAGGAAGCTGCAAGAGATGAACTCAAGGGTTGAAGCACAGACCTGAGCAGAACTCAGTGTTGTCTCCCTACAGGGCAACGCTGCTTCTCCCATCTACCAAGTGGCCAAGGAGGAGCACACAGTTTCCCTTGAGGCCAAAGAGGCGTGTTGGTGCCAGTTCCCTTTCATTGCTGCTATTCTGGGCCTCTTCTCAGTTATATAAGTGGTGTCTCATCTCCGGCTCTGGACACGCTTCATGCTTTGGGTGTGAACACATTAAACCAAGTTCAGACAATCCCATCACTGATGCTTCATGAGCAGCAGCAACACAAGTGGCATCCAGGAAACCAGCACAACTCATATGAACCAACAGCAGCTCCAGGCTGAGCTCTGGGGCCAGGCTTGGCTAAGGGATAGCATCCTGTGCTCTGGATACAGAGAGTGGCTCCATGAGGAGTCCCAGGCACAACAGCCCTGTTAAACACGGCCAGAAACACCCTGACGCCTCCAAACACACCCACATCCACACCCCCCTTCATCGCCTGCACCCTTCTTCGCTTCTGGTGCGTATCAAGGCAAGTGATGTAAAACCAGGCAATCTCCTTGCTTTCAAAGGGAGACTCCTGAGACGAAGCCTCCAGGGTCTCACATCTGGGTTTCTGCACTGTTTCCCTGCCAGCTCCCCAGTTTGCTCTGCAGGAAACACTCTGTATTTCCTTTGAGCCTGCTTTGCAGGGCCCCCTTCCTGGAAGCGTTTGGAGCAGCATCTCCCGTGTCTCACACTCGTTCCAGTGAGATTTTCCATCTCCTCACCTCAGAGTTATCCAAGAACTTCCTCACCTCCCCCTGCACTCACACTGGTGCAATTCTTCACATGCAAGATACATCCCCAGCACCACGGCCCCATCCAGAGCTGCTGGGACCATGTGTGGCCATAGAAAAAGACAGAGATACTCACTAGGAAGCCCAGTACCAGGCAGAGTGGGTCTGGATGTACCCCTTGACCGGCTCGCTGCAAGACAAGAGGGAGCAGGTTGTGAGCAGGAAGCATCAGAAAAGCCAAGGGCTGCACTGGCTGCTGCTGACTTCAAGCTGGGAACACACGTGGGGTGACGCAGCACAGGGGATGTGGAGCAAAACCACACACAAACCCCCCCCAACATGTGGATCTCCCCATCTGGAAGGAAACTCAAGCTGTCAGGTCATAAGGTGGCCCCACTGTTATCAGTTGTACACTTGAGCTTGGGAACGGCCACTGAGAGCGAAATGAAGGAGGTGAAACCCTCCTGCTGATGGGGATTCATTATTTATCCTGCTGACAACGTGAGCCCAAGTGCTCATCACCCCAGCGGGGGGATCTGCTCCTGCAATGGGAGGAAACCCCATCCCAAAGCCCAGGTACAGCTGGGATCTGGGAGAACTCCCCTAAGGAAGAGCCCAGCAGTTCACACTCGAGGCCTCTTGGCTCGGGAGAGCACCCAGGATACACAGGACATCGGGAAAGGAGCTCTCAGGGTTCCCTCAGGTTTGGTTTCCCATTGGAACATGTGGCAAAGCTGCAGGTCTCTATGGAACCCCCCCAGGTGACAGGTCATGAGGAGCAGGTCACACACAGGACAAAGCATCCTAAGACACCTACCAGAAGGTGAAGAAAGCCACAATAACAACAGTGACCAAGAGCTGGACCATCAGGATGGCATAAACCTGCAATGAGAGGAAGCCCCTGGGTGATCCGCAGACTCTGCTTCCCAGCCAGCCAAACCACTGCAGCCGGGTCCCTCCAAGGGTCTCCCGCTTCCAGAGGGAAAGCTGAGATCCAGCCCCTTACCTTCCTGATGAAGACCCTGCGCACGCTCCTGTCGTCCCAGCTGAAGGTGGTGAGCATCTCCGTGTCCCCTGGGTACCCACCGCTGCCATAGCTCGGGCTCGTGCCTGGAGCAGAAGCCACAGGTGAGGTCCCAGCACCCAGCTCCCTCCCCGGCTGCAATAACCTGACCTCAGGGAGTGCTCGGGAGCCCCACATTCCAAGGTTTTCTTGTTGCCCCCCTGGGATGCCCCCAGCTCCCTCCCCATCCCTGCATCCCATTTGGACCATCTCGGAGAGCAGAGGGGAAGCCACACTGTGAACTCCAGCCCGGTGAGGAGGACAGGGTTAACTCCTGGTGACACCGGATCTCCCGTGGCAATGAGAGGGCTCCTGTGGGATCCTTGCTCAGCTTTCACTGAATATGAAAGCATCTCCCAGCGGAGCCGTGACTCAGCACCTCAGGAGCTCCCATCCCGAGGATTCCCTCCCTGCTTTAAGAGCTCAGACTCTGTCTGCATCTTGTGCCCTCACCTCAAAGGGAAGCTCCTGACAACCAGCTGCTCCTTCCCTGCATCCCATTTCCATGCAGGGAACCAGTTAACAGCAAGCCCAAACAAGGGGGAAACACCACCAGTGACTACCTGATCCCAAAGCATCGCCCCACACAACCCTGTCCTGCTGCAGGCTCTGCAATACAAGCTCCTGTTGCTGGAGGTGCCCTGCAGGTGGGCAAGGAGAAAGGCTGGACCGTGGAGCATCACTTTGCTCTGCAGCCTGAAGGGGGATGGAGGGGAACACTGGGGAGCCTCTGCTGATGGATGAAGTGTGGATGCTGCAGGACAGGGGCTGCAAGAGAGACCCAAAGCAGCAGCTTCTCCCTGCTGAGATCAGCTGCTCAAATGATATGAGTTGGCCTTTTCCATCTCCTGAACCTCATGCTCAAGGATCTCTAAAGCAAATACTGAACCCTCATTGTCTCAGTGCATCATCGCCCTCTGCTATTTGCTTCTCCTGCAAACATCCCCTTCCATGTTACCGAAGTTCTCCCTACCTGGGTTCCTATAGAAGGAAGGTTTAGGTGATTACACCAGCTCTATGTTCATGTCCCTCCCTGTTTGACAGATGCCTCCCCTCCTTCCCAAAGCTCTGCAGCTCAGTGATGCTCATATCCTTCAGGCAGGAGGAGGAAGGACCCTCTCAGGCTCAGGATACAGGCTGCAGGCACCAGGAAAGCCAAACCCAAGGGCTTTGCTCCTGGATTTGCTGTTTTAGTGGTTGCTCTTATTGCAGAAGCCTCATCCTACAGCAGGAAATAAAGCTCTTGTGCTCTTCTTGTGCTTAATCAGTCTCTTGTGCCTCCTTCTATGCCCCAGTGGACATGAATCTCAGGCAGTGCATCCTCCCTTCATTACTGTGAGACCTGTCATCACCACGCAGGCTGAGAGTACCCCAGGGCCATATCCCCAGGACACCTCAATACCTCTTTTGTCAGAGCCATCAAGGCATCTAAACACCATAACAGACACCTAAATGCCTCGGAGGAATGGAGGGTGTCCTCCTCCCTGGCACCCATCACCTCCCATCCGCGGCCACAGCCAAGGCAGCAACACAGTGTGTGCTGCGATCCCCGAACACACACCAGTTCTCCCCAGTTGCTTCCAGTCCCATATAAGCTGTTGGACTTCCAGACCCTGGAACAGGAGCCTGTAGCACGGCTGAGGACAGGGAAAGGGGGGAAGAACATGGAATCGGAAGAAAACACCAGCAGGGATCAGGGAATCCTGCCAGGTTGTCAGGGAGGGGACAAGAGGTGACACATCACCTGAACAAGTACCCCAGGATACCCCAAATCCCAGCATCCTTAAGCCATTTGGGCTTGACCCATCCTAATCCATCAGTAAGGAAGCAGCAAGCTGGGAGGTTCTGTCTCCCCCTGTTTCTGGCTCCTGAACCAAACAGGGATGAGCAGCTCCGAAACCACCAGTGTGTGCAAGTGCACATGTCTCGGAGGGGTCTCACTTGCTCTGTCCCCTTCCCTAAGCATCTCCATCCTCACTGGATGGAACAGGCAGGCAAAGCACAGCAGAGGAAGAGGATTGAGCAGGGAGATTGGGCTCAAGGGACACTAAACCCGGTCCCTCCAGCTCAAGCTGTGCTGACCAAGCACTCGGCCACCCCAGCAGACTTGCTGGCGGTGGCTCCTGCATCATCCCAACTGGGGCTACACAACCCTTCCCCTGCACAGGGCACAGAGGAGCCTTTGTCCACGTGTCATGACCAAGCAGGAGCCGCAGAGAGCTCCCAGGGAAGAAAAGCTGTTTGTTTGCTGAGGAATTGGCCTCGCACTGGAACAATTCAGCCCTCGAGTGGAGCTGCTTCAGCCTCCGAGCACAGCTCAGAGCATCACTGATGGACCACACTGATCCTGCCAGCTCAGCAGCTTCTATCAAACCGGGTTGGAGCAAGAGCTGGAGAGCAGGAGCTGCTGCCTGCAGAGCCAGGAGCACGGCTCCAAGCCCTGGGAGCAGGCTGGGAGAGGGGCTTATTCCCATCCCAGCACTGGGACGGAGAGCAGAGAACTGGAGCTTAGTCCCACCTCAGCGCGGTCTAGTGGTGGATGAAATGGCTTTTACATATAGATATAGACTTCCATGGCTCAGAGCTACAGCTCTAGGGTGAGCTCTACCATGGACCAACCCAGGCACTGCATCCCTGGATCCCCTCTTCTCTACAAGCCCATAGGGGGAATCACTGCACCCCCAAGTACAGATACACAAGGACTTACTGGGGTCCACGTAAGCCCAGCTGGGGTGCAGCGGGACTGATGGAGGAGGAGGGTAAGCACCCGACTTCATCCCTTCTCCTGCTGTCGCCTCTTCATAGCTCGGAGGCGCTGGTGGGGCTGAGGCATTGTCCTTCTTCTCCCCCTGCCCCTCGGAGCCGGGGGGTTTGTTATTCACCGAGAGCTGCACAGGAGGAAAGGGGGGGTTAGACCATGAAACCAGCACAGAAACCACCCTATGGGTGACCCAATGGGGCACGGATTGAGGTCTGGGGGGTCCTCCATTGGAAGGACCCTCAGCAACTCAATGGACCATCCCTGCACCTGATGGGGAAAACATGGGATGTGTTAAGGGGGATGGAAAATACAAGCATCTAGGTCAGAGGCAGATACAGCCTTGCCCAGGGTCCTCTTGGTGCCTCCAGCTCACGTGTGACACTGGAAAACATCCAGAGAATTCTCTGCTTTTCAGCCTCCTTCTGTCTAAATTTCCCTTCACAAAGAGCTTTAGTTACTGGGTCAAACGCCCTGAACTCCTTCGTCTCCACTCACAGCCCCCAGCAACTGCTCTGGTTTGGTCCCCCAACATCATCTTCTAGCTTGTTCCTTGCTGTCCATCCGGAGGCTCAGCCTTGCTGCTCGCCGTAACATGAAGATGCAGCTGAGGGACCTTGGCATCCCTCAGACCATGTAACCCAAGCAAAGAGGATCCTCAAAGAGGCTACCTGAGAACCTGCTTCTCCTTGGCAGCGTTACCCATTTAACCTTCGAGATCTTTGTCAGACCTGAGCCTGTTTCCCACCCTTGCTGCTAAAGGGGGTACCTCAGTGTCAGCATCCCCATGGATCACAGGGATGTGGGGCTGGAACCAGGAGAAGCCCAAAATGAAGGAGACAGACTGACCAGCACTGCAACAGAAAGCACAGTCCCTGTAAGAAGGGCTTAAACCAAAGATGTGCCAGGCACAGGGTAACAGGGATGTGCAGCAGGAGCAGATCCAGCTGCGTCAGGATTAATGGTGCCACCTCCTCTGCCAGCCCATAGGGACCATCCTCACCCCATCCTTCATTACATACCCTTGGGTAGAGGGTGGCCAGTATCATGCAAGACCCCCCAGAGGTACCCAAGGAGATGCAGGAGGGATGGTGCTGCTGCATCCAGGCAGCCTCCAGCATCGTTGTCATGGCAACGGTGCACTGTGCTGGAGGCACGAACTGCCCCCATCCCCTGGGCTCAGAGCATCAGAGAACCCCAAAACCAGAGCTCCCTGGACCAGGAATGAGGTGCTGAGGGCAAGTGCCAAGTGCTGGTTGTGGGGGGCACGGGTGGGAAACACAAGCACCCCGTGAGCTCCCTGCTATTGGGATATTGGGATGGGTGAACAGCCACAGGTCCAACAGCAGGAGCTGAGCTGCACACGCAGCCCCAGGACAAGCAGCCCCCAGCCCCATAATGACAGCCCCCCCGCTGGAACCCCCCCATGGCACTGGGCTGGGCACTGGTGCCGGGCACTGGTGCCCAGCTCCTCTCTCCACAGTGGTTCTACTCCTTTATCCCCTCCCTCCAACCCACTTTCCCCCTCTCAACATGCAATAACATTCGAGCAGGAATCATCACCCAGCGCTGGCCTCCCACCTACCTTCCCCTGGGTCATGGCTCCTCACTAGCGGTGCTGCCGGAGCAGCAGGAGCTGGGAAAGGGCCGGAGCTGAGCTTGAGCCTCCTCGTCGAGTCCTTTCCACCCCTCTCCAGGGATGTCTCGGGGCTGCTGCAGCCACCGCAGCCTCCGCAGCCTGCGCTGATGCCTTCACCTTCTAGCAACATCCACAGAGGGAGGGACTGTACCATTCCCAGCCGGCAGCACAGGGGAAGCCGGGATAGAAACGGCTAAAACGGGAGTGAGTGTCCAGCGGGAGTGATGGGGAGGATGCAGGGATGCGGCGTGGGAAGCAGCAGCCCCGGGGATGCTGGACTCGGGGCTGGGATGGCAAAAGGGAGGGAGATGGGAAGGATGATTTGCTGCAGCATCCCTTGTGCCACTGCATGAGCTGGGCACAGGACAAGGGCTGTTCTGTGGGGCTGGAGGCTCCTGTGGGGCAGAGGAAAGGCCTGAGCCCAACTTCATAACATGAGAGCAGGAGGGAGGAACTGCACAAAGCCCTGGATCCCCTCCCAGGCTTTGCATGGAGGGGGATAGAGAGGATAAGGCTCATTTGCCCCACATGCCTTGTCCTCTCTGGAGTGATGCAGCCACAGCTGGGGGTATAGGGAGGGGTTGGGGGGTCCCAGGGCACCCATCAGACCATAAGCACCATGAAGCCCCAGCGCTGAAGTAGTGTTATCAGTTCAAGGCCATGAAGGAGGCTAAAGGGGGAGTCCAGCACCCAGTCCAGAGCATGTCCAAGGGAAGAAGCACAATGTGAATGAGGTTTTTCCCCCCATGACAGTGTCTAGGGCAGGGACTGGAGCCTCGAGGACACAGAGAGGTGGAGACATCTCCTCTTGCACCACAGGCAGAAGGTGGGAGGGGGAGAAACGTCTCTTTACACAGTGAAGTGCTTCGTATGGGCAGAAAATCTGCCCAGGATAGAGGAAGAGGCAGTACAAACACAGCACACCCTCTACCTAAACACATGGAGAGACAGGCTCGTGATGGATGAGAGCTGTCAGCAGAGCCTTGCCCTGGGTTCCCACCAGCGGAAAGCATCGTTCTGGGACCACACTCAGGCTGCAGCTGTGTCCCTGTATCCCAGCTCTCCACATACTCCCTCTGCTCCTTCCCCAGCCCCTCCAAGCCCTTTAGTGCTTGTCACGCCACAAACATCACACCTCAAATGAGATTCCCAGGTCTGTAATACAGGTACACGAACTAAATCAGCTTATCTGCTCACTCTTATCAATTCAAGCCCATGAAGAAGGGGCTAAAGGGACCACGAGCACCATGAAGCCCCAGCACTGAAGCAGTGTTGTCAGTTCGAGCCCATGAAGAAGGGGCTAAAGGGACCACGAGCACCATGAAGCCCCAGCACCAAAGCATGAAAAAGGGGCCTGGCTGCATTTTAGGCTCCCTAAGGAGAGCCCTAGAGAACAGCCTGCGAGGGAAGGAGGTTGGAAAGCCCATCCCCGTGCTCAGCTCCTGCAGAGCAGAGGCAATGGACGGGTTAAGAGGGAAGCATGAGCTGGAAATGAAAGAATGCAGCCAGGCAATGCAGAGCTGGCACCGGCGCAGCCCAGCCCCAGCTATTCAAGTGCACAGGGGCTGCAAAAACTTGTCAGGGTTATTCAGGCTCAGGGAAGGGAACCACAAGCTCCTCAAGGGCTTTCGTTCCGCTCGGGGCTGAGCAGAGGCGTAAAACTGGGCAGGTCCCCAGCCAGGGACAGAAACTGAAGCCAAGGAAGCTGGGCTGGGCTCGTGGTGCCCCTTCAAGCACCGCATGAGCTGAGGGGTCAAGGGCTTGGGAACTGAAACTGCAGGTGACACATGGCATTTGGGTGAGAGGAGACACCCATTGCCTTAGCTCATCATCTGCAGCCCATGAATAGGGGCTAAAGGGACCAGGAGCACCCTGAAGCCCCAGCAGTGAAGCAGCATTATCCGTTCAAGCCCATGAAGGAGGCTAAAGGGGGAGCCCAACATCCAGCCCTGAGCATCAACAAGGGAAGAAGCACAAAGGGAAGCCAGGTTCTTTGGTGGGATAACACAGGACCCCACATGCTACATTCCAGGTTGAAGCTGCAGCAAAGAGCTGAAATACGGGGTCTGGAAGAGGAAAACCCTCAGCAAAGCAAAGCAGATGGCATTGCCTACCACAAAACAACCCCCTCCACCACCCCGTTGTCTACAAGGCCCATGCTCAACCCATGAGCTTCCAGAGGGTATCTCAGTCTTCCCTCGCCCCAAATAAATGCAACACCAACAGGGAATGTTTTCGGGGGCTCTGAGAAACCATCAAGTCTTTCCCAGCCAGGAAAATGAGCTGGGAGAGCCCATGGGCAGCAAGGCTTGAGGGGAGCCTCATCTCTGCCATGGAGAAGACAAGGATGATGCTGCCCAGCTCATAGCACTGAAAAGCAGAACCCTTCAGCCCTTGCAGGGACCATCCTTCTCCACCAAAGCAGCTGCTCCAAGCCTGGCTCCTTGCTTCCCTGTTTGTGCTGGAAGCTCTTAAATGTACCAAGTATGTAATTAAATCATGGAATCTTGGAATGGTTTGGGATGAAGGGACCTTAAAGCTCATCCAGTCCCACCCCTCTGCCATGGGCAGGGACACCTTCCACTAGAGCAGGTTGCTCCAAGCCCTTGTGTCCAACCTGGCCTTGAACACTGCCAGGGATGGGGCAGCCACAGCTTCTCTGGGCACCCTGTGCCAGCGCCTCAGCACCCTCCCAGGGAAGAGCTTCTGCCTCAGAGCTCATCTCAGTCTCCCCTCTGGCAGGTTCAAGCCATTCCCCGTGTACTGTCCCTACATCCCTTGTCCAAAGCCCCTCTCCAGGTCTCCTGGAGCCCCTTTAGGCCCTGGAGCTGCTCTAAGGTGTCCCCTTCAGGAGCCTTCTCTTCTCCAGCTGCCCCAGCCCAGCTCTCTCAGCCTGGCTCCAGAGCAGAGCTGCTCCAGCCCTCGCAGCAGCTCCGGGGCCTCCTCTGGCCTCACCTAACAGATGCAATGGGAGGATAAGTGCACTCAGGAGTCAGGGTCCAGACTGTGATGCTCACACACAACCACCACTCAACATCCCCCATCCAGCCCCTCGACCATCCACGTGGTCCAGCTCAGCATCGGGACGGAGCAGCCACGTTCTCCTGCACACAAACACCTTCCGTCCTCTGCAAAGTCAATAGTGAAAACCTCTGCCAAGGCCTCACCCTGCCAAATCCAGCAGGGATTTCACAGGGATTAAAGCAACTTTGCTGCACACTCAATCACGTTAAAAACAAGGTAAAGGAAACCTGATGGGATAATTAAGGGATCTGCTGCATCAACAGACACGGTGGCACAGCCGGGAGACCTCTGCAAAGCTGCTTTCCCCCATCCCCAGGGGGATGGTTTGTGTCTCAACCCCTCCACTGGCCCCCAATGCTCTGCCATGGGCTTGAAATCCAAACTCCATCTAAAAAGTGAGGCATTTACCCCGGGCTTAAGGCTGCTGAGTTATTCATGGATTATTCATGCTAAATCCTACCACCAGGCTCGGTCCCTGGGCTGGAGATCAGCATGAAAGCTGCAAACATCAGGGCACGCATGAGGAGGTGTTAAGGATAAAAGGAATAGAAATGGCCTTATTCCATGGGCATTCCTAGAGGAGCAAAGCCCAACCCTCATCTCCATCCTGCCAGCAGCCCAGGCACGGAGTTCCCCAGCTCCATGAGCCCCAAATGGGCTCCTATGAGAAGTGGAGACCTGCTCCCAAGAGCCAGCATCTCCTGGTCAGCTTGGACCTTCCTGCCTTCATGCAGAGCCCTTCAGCTGAAATATCCTCCTTCCTTCCCAAGCTGCTCCTGAAGAGCAGAGAGAACTTCCCCTTGGAATCATGGAATCATTTGGGGTGGAAAAGACCTTTAAGAGATCATCAAGTCCAGCCGTTAACCCAGCACAGCCAAGTCACCACTAATCCATGTCCTTAAGTGCCTCATAGAATCATGAAATGGTTTGGTTTGGAAGGGACCTTTAAGCTCCTCCAGTCCCAACCCCTGCCATGGGCAGGGACACCTTCCACTGGAGCAGGTTGCTCCAAGCCCTGACCATGCAATACAAGGAGATGGACAAGCCAGAACTATTTGGGGTGGGATGTTCTCCTCACTAGTCTCTGCAGTGTCAATCTCTAGCTCAAGCCTTGAGAGCCAACACTGGTGCTTGAGCTAAAACCACCCCAAACCAACCCCCAACCCTCCATCACCCTCTTTAGACCCTCAGCATTCCACTGCCTGAAGAAACTCCTTTAAGCTGCACCCAGCTCAGTTCTCTTTAAGCCTCAGAAAGGCATTTTAACTGGAGAGGGCCCAAACCCCAGCGATGGGCAGTTATTGGGGACCATTCAGTGCGTCTCTTGAGCTGTTTGCCCACATGTGGGGCTGAGAAAGTGCCAGGATTTGGGTTCTTGGAGGAATTCACCCTGGTTTGGTTCAGGGCCTCCTGAGCTGTGAATTTGGTGGATCTCAGGGAACAGGGTCCCAGCGCTGGGGTGAAAAACTAACCAGAAGCAGAACGTGTGGTGCCTGCAGAGAACAACCACCCCACACGTGTGTACTCCAAGCAGCCGAGCGGGGAGGAGGCACTCCCCGGGATTACGCTGCTGAGCTGCTCAGGAGACGTTTCACTCCTCGCTGCCAGAAGAACGTGTTCTCAGCACCAGCGTGTGCAGGATGCTGTGAAATGAGAGGAATTGCATAAGTACGGAACCCTGCCCCACAGGGAGCCGGGGGGGGACAGAACAGGTTTGGGTGACACTTGGAGTGACACCTTCATGCCACTGTGCAGCTACGTCTTTAATATTGTAGGAAGGAACTTTATATAACACAAGCCAGGGATGAGCACAGGAATGTGAAGAATCCCTCTGAGCCTCCCCAAGGAGTGACCCTGGTGGTGCTGCTGCAGCCAGACACCAGCACCCGGGCAGTCACCGAAGGGTGGTTAGGGATGGAAAGGACCTTGAGATCATCCAAGGTCTAGATGAGATGGAGAGGAAGAGCTCTCCTGTGTGTGTGTGCTGGGTGCACCCCCAGAGCATGAGCAGCAGCTCAGGGAGGGGATCCTGCCCCTCTGCTGCGCTCTGGGGAGCCCCCACTTGCAGCACTGGGTGCAGCTCTGGTTTCCTCAACATAAGGACATGGAGCTGTTGGAGCAAGTCCAGAGGAGGCCACGAGGATGAGCAGGGGCTGGAGCAGCTCCCATACAAAGACAGGCTGAGAACATTGGGGTGTTCAGCCTGGAGAAGAGAAGCTGCTGGAGACCTCAGAGCAGCTTCCAGGGGCTGAAGGGGACTACAAGGATGCTGCAGAGGGACCTTCATCAGGGACTGGAGCGATAGGACAAGGGGTGATGGGTTCAAACTGAAACAGGGGAAGTTCAGGTTAGATCTAAGGAAGAAGTTCTTCCCTGTGAGAGTGATGGGACACTGGAACGGGTACAACACAGAACCTGTGGCTGCCCCATCCCTGGCAGTGTTCAAGGCCAGGTTGGACACAGGGGCTTGGAGCAACCTGCTCTAGTGGAAGGTGTCCCTGCCCATGGCAGGGGTTGGAACTTTTCCCATGTGGCAGAATGACACCCCAGGAATCGCTTGTAATGTGTCCCCTATTCTCCAAGCACACAACATCCTCCTTCCTCGCCTACGTCCCTGCGCAAGCAAACACCTTCACGCTTCCTCCTTCGCATAGCTCCAGAGTAACCAGCGAGACTCCTTCCTCAAAACCCATCTTTCCCACCACATCCCTGCACATGTGACTCTGACAGGTTGGGAATTGGTGCCAGGCTGAAAGGAACTTCATGTCCTCAAACTCACCCATTTTGGCCAGGTTGGACACAGGGGCTTGGAGCAACCTCCTCTAGTGGAAGGTGTCCCTGGGGGTTGGAACTGGAGGAGCTGGACAGACAGTTCAGAATGATAGAAGGAGGAAGGAAAATGGCCCATCCCAAAATATAAAAGCAGTAGGTTGTACCTTCTCCTTATGTGAAAGGGTAAGATTTAGGAGCAGTTCTGGAGCCTGTCCTGGCCCTTTCCAGAATATGTTGATCCCATGGACCAAAGGAAACCTCTGCAAAATCCAGCACAGTGGAAAGGGCCAATTCTGAAGGCTCTTGAGGTCTTTTCATGGGTGGTATCATAGAGTCATAGAATGGTTTGGGTTGGAAAGGACCTTAAGATATCCAGTTCCAACCCCCTGCCATGACGGATGCCTCACACCAGACCATGTATCCCATCTATCGAAGCGATCTGCTCCTTTCCTTGCTTTTCCCACCTTCCCAAATTCAACTTCAATCTCCATCTGGAGTGGGAAGAGCTTCCTGAAGCAATGAAAAACATAAAGGCTCTGTCCGATGTGAAAATGACCATCATCAAAGCAGCTTTTAGCTTGGTGGAGGGGACCTTCTGGGAACTCCCACCAAGGTCCTAACGTTGTTCCTGATGCTATTACAGCTGAGTCATGGTTTCCAAGCCAGCATCCAAGTCCCTGTAAGGGTAATTTTGGGCAGAGGGCAGTTGGTGGGTGCCCACGCCACAGACCCGTTCTTGCCCTCATGTCTCTGGGCCAAGCCTCCTGTTCAGTGCTGCAGAACTTCCTCCCTGGAGCCCATCTAGGGTGGGAACCCAACCTGGTGTTTATCGTTCAACTGGTTCTGCACAAGCCCCACGGGCCTTTGGGCACTGGAACCATGTCTGGGAGTGCCCAGTGACACCAAGAGCTATGGGGCGGGCGGCACCTCCTCATGGCCACACAACGGCTCTGGGCTGCTGGTGACACTGCACGTGCCAAGTTCTCGTCTTTAGGGTCGGGCTGAAGTGGAGTCTTGAGTTGAAGAACCCCTGAGCCACCAGCTTCCCGAGGGTCCATGCTCAGATCCCGGCTCCATGCTCAGATCCCAGCTCCATGCTCAGGCCACAGCATGGAAAAGAGGTTGGAAAAGACCTCTAAGATCATCCAGTCCAACCATTCCCCAGCACTGCCAAGGCCACCACTAACCCATGGCATTGAGGGCCTCGTCTACACTGCGGTAACAGCCTCTCAAAGGTAAGGTTGCCAGACACACTCCTGCCTCCCTCCCGGCCAAGATCAGGAGATAGCAGCCAAAGAAGTCCTGCAGCACAGGTGAGCAGTCAACAAGCTGGTACCCACAGCACTGATGGGGAGATAACACGGGTATTGCAACAGCTCTGCAATGCCTTATGTGATGAACATCTCAGATCCATGGGGCTGCAGAAGACAGGGCAGGAGGGGACAGGGGATGTTGTTTCTAGAGCCACTGGCAGCACCAATCCCTGGTAGTATCTAACCCAGCTTTTAAACTCCTAAATCCAGGAGAATTACCTCGAGAAAGACACTTGGATCCAGCCCAGACACTTTTTCTTCCTGGCCTTCAGCTCCATTACTTCTGATTTACATAAGAATGAGGAACCCGGTGGGAAGGCCACTGGATGCTCTCCATCAATGCCACCGCACTGATGTCAAAGCCATGCCCCCACTTTACACCCGCTGGGAAGTT
Organism: Nestor notabilis; assembly: GCF_000696875.1. Taxonomy (NCBI): domain Eukaryota; kingdom Metazoa; phylum Chordata; class Aves; order Psittaciformes; family Psittacidae; genus Nestor; species Nestor notabilis. Next base: position 27,355 of record NW_009930722.1, read on the forward strand.
TGGCTCATTAAATGTGATCTGTTTGGCAAACACAGCACTGGGCATCCAGCGAGGGTGAAGCTGAGGTCTCCTGCTCAGCTCCGTCACCTGAGGATGATGGTGCAATCTGGTTGGTTTTAACTAAGGTAATATTCACACCTGGGTAAGTAGCAAAGAACTTCCAAGAGCTGGTAAGGCCACGGGGTCTATCTTGCCTCAAAATGTGCTGGTTTATCTGGATATCCTGGTGTCGGGCTTTGTTTGGTTAGAAACACGGAATGGTTTGGGTTGGAAAGGACCTCAAGAGCATCCAGTTTCAACTTCTTTTCATGGATCCAAGAGGAAAAACATGGATTGTTTTCCTAGAAAGGTTGATGTAAAATATTCCTTGCCCTGGCCTTGAACTTCAGCGCTCAAACAAGGAAAGAATGTTCTCCTTTCCTAACCCCTTAAGGCATGATTAAAGGAAGGTCATCACCTAACTCAGCCCTGTCTCTGACCTCATGGTATGATGGGATCGTCCATATCTTGCCTACCAAGTCTCTCTGACTTGGCAGAAACCACGGCTCCTGGTTGTGGACAGTCTGGGTCTCACTAACATGTTGTTAACCAAAGAAAAGTGATATTTTCCTATATACCTGTATATACTTCCCTGCAACCCACAGGGAGAAAGAATGAACCCCCTACACAGAGACCATGATGGGGTGGAAGGCTTCGTGGTCTTCACGCATGTCAGGTTTCACATGGCCACAGGAAACGTGTCCTGTTCCTGATGGTTCCCATCACCCGGCTCCACCAAACAGAGTCTCATGATTTACCTTGACTAAGACCCTGGGCAAACATTCAGGACTGAACTTGCAGGTCCTTCTCCTAATGCCTGGCCCGGTTCCTGGCCTGCACTCAAGCTCAATTCAGTGAAGTCAGTGAAGGAGATCAGGGCTGCTTTAATCCTTCTGCTTCAGCTAGAACAGGAACAACAAACACTGCGAGAGCCAGCAGAAGTTCTGCTTTAAGAGGGATTTAGGATTTGGCCTGAAATGCTGGAAAAGGCGTTGAATTTTCACACACGGTGCTCTGGGTGAATGTCCTTTTGGTGCAATGTGATGATGGGAGAACAGAACTTCTCCTGGTGGCCACCTTGCTTTTGGGAACATGTTATCCTCGGCTCTGCCTGTTCTGCAGCTGGGAGTGGGACAGAGAAAAGACTTTCCTGTGACATTAGTGACATGTAATTAAAACTATGACTCAGTTTACACCACAGCAAGAGCTTTGCTGCACAAACCAGCCTGGAGCTAAAGCCCATCTTAACCTGCTCCCTCAATGCTCTGCAGCTCCCTGTAGCAGGAACCTCTAACACTCATCCTGCAGTGGTTACAAAGGCAGTTACTTGGAGGGTGAGCGACCTGTCTGGTCCCACAGTCCGTAAGGATCAGGACATTCAGGGTGGGAAGGTCCCTAGAGCCAAACTAACGCTGCAGGTGCTCCAATTCCCAGCTGATCCCTTCCCAAAAGCATCCATATCCTCATCCCCATCTGCTTTGTTTCCCCAAGCGTCCTGGCAACCTGTGGCTCCCATGGATGGGGACAAAAACGCCGGCACATCCATTTATCCAGGCAGTGAGCAGAAAACCTCAACTGAGCAACAAGATTAGTCCCGATACTAGAAGTAAGATTTATTCCTTCTTATCCTTTGGCTTCTTTTAAAGGGTTCCCCAAGAGAACTCTTAGAATTAGCATTTTCAGCTTTACACCTCCTTTTTGGGACAGAAAACATGTATTTGAGTGAAGAGCAGAGCCAAGAATAGCCAGGTTTGGATGAAGGTTTATCCCAAGACTTAGTCCCACTGTGGATTCTCCAGTGTCTAATACAGAGGGCACTTGCTGCCATGTGAAGCATGGGTGAGGGTTGTCCATTCACCTCTTGGAGAGGACAAGGGAGCTGTCTGCAGGAGTTCTCTAACTCATAGAAAAGAGCAAGAACTGGAGCTTCCAGCGAGGTCTGGGCAGGGCAGCATAAGCACCTCCCGCAGCAGATCAGCTCCAAGCAGGAAAACTCACCGTTGTTTATGCAATAAATCTTTTCTTCTCTGTGGCTTGGAGGTATTTCAGATGGAATGGAGATACCTGCGAGATGTTTATGCTTTCCTGAAAGCCAGGGAAGCAGAGATATCTGAGCCATCTAAGGCACTCGAGAGGCGAGTTGTTGTGCAAGCGCAGCTCCCTTGTCACAAAATGTTCTTCAAGAGCAGGTTACCAGGCCATTTTCTGCCATGGGGAGGAAGCCGAGGGCTTCAGCCAACACTCCTAATGTGCACTGGATCCCAGGGGAGCGCCAATAACGCTGTTACACTCCAAGGGCTGTGGATTCAAAGGTGAAATAATGCACTTCCCCAACCCACTCGGCTTCGCTGCAGGGCTGTGAAGGATGCTCTTTGCTGCTCCCAACACTGCACCCAGTTGGTGTAAGGTGTAAAGCCACGTGTGTCAGCACCTGCAGCTCTGGGAGGTCCTCGTAGACACAAGCAGAGCTTCAGCAAGCCCGTATCAAGCTCTGGTCTCCTGTTTCTCCAAGCATATGGCAGGACACACGACCATGGCACTGTGCAGCCAGGCAGTGCCTGGCATTAGCATCAGCAGCGTGTGGCTCCGTCCTGTGGATCCCCGTCTGTGGAACCAGCAGGATTATAGTCCTGCAGTGCTAGAGGTGCCTGGGTGAAAGCTGGGATGTGTCATTCCT
>NW_009930722.1:30101-40791 GCF_000696875.1 Nestor notabilis
TTTGCTCTGCCCCACAGTGAAGACCACGCTCAGAGAGCTCCTGCTCTCCAAGACCCAAGTGCAGCACCAATCCTTCCATCGTGGTACACAGCAGCGACCCACATCCACAGCACGAACGTCTCAAAGCCCCTCTCAAAGAGCTGTGATGAACTTTTGCCTCACTGGGTACAAGTGAGGCCCATGAGGCTGCATTAGACTTTTAAGTCTGGCTTAAAACGAAGATTAGCTCAGCACTAATCCTGCTTACTTCTCTTGTCTTTTAATTAGCCTCCACTGAGCACTACCACATCACAGCTCCCTCGCCATGAGTAACTATTAATCAAACAGGGTATCAGCTCCACTTAATTGCCCATATTTGTTCTCTGTCATTCCCTGCACTAATAACAGCCTGTGTTGGTAACCTGACATAACTACTTCTTGAGTAACACTGAGCTCTCCAGCCCGTACCAGGCACTCAGGAGCTTGCAGACTGGAGGTGACCATGGGTTTATCGCTCACCAGCACCCCGAATTTAACCTCACAACCTGTTTTATGAGGTTGGCTTCACTGCTGGCAAACCAGAGGCCAGAGCGATGCTGTGATGAGCCAAAGGCCCTGAGGAAGCCCAAGAGAAGGATTCTCAGAGGAACAGGCTTCCTAGGACCACAGTCCCAGCACCTTCAGACTCACCCATGGACCTGGCTTGTTGTCCCCATGATCTCTCCCTTGTTAAGAGCCATATTCCCATCAGATTCTTTTAAAAGAGAAGACTGGAATGGAATAGAATAGAACAGAAGTTTAAAGGCTGGGCCAGGTGATCATTGAGGTCTCTTCCAATTCCCTATGAGTCTGTAAGAATAGTTCGGTTAGAAGGGACCTACAACAATCAACCAGTGCAATTGCCACCCATCTGCTCTGGAGGGAAGAACAGGCCTTCACGCATCCTCATGGGTCCATTCCAACTTGAGATATTCCATGATTCTGTGATATAATTTGGGCAATATGGAAAACTTTGCGTCAACCTTTCACGTCAGTTCGATGGCACTTGGAGGGGAAGCTGGTTGCTGTACAGTGGCGGCCTTTGTCAGAGCCAAAGAAAGGACTCTCAGTTGTGGTGCTCTGCATCCCTCTGGAATGAAATGGCCTTTCCAGCTCCAGCTCTGCCCTAGGGCAGTGCTTCTTCCAGCTTTAAATAGCTACAGAGGCTGCTAATGAAAGGGAAGAAGAAGTAACTGCTGCTTTTCCAGCAAACCCACCAATCCCCATGTCACAGGGAGAAAAAGGCTTTACAGACATAGAATCATGGAATGGTTTGTGTTGAAGAGAACATAAAGCTCATCCAGCTCCAACCCCTGCCACGGGCAGGGACACCTTCCACTAGAGCAGGTTGCTCCAAGCCCCTGTGTCCAACCTGCCCTTGAACACTGCCAGGGATGGGGCAGCCACAGCTTCTCTGGGCACCCTGTGCCAGCGCCTCAGCACCCTCACAGGGAAGAGCTTCTGCCTTGTATCCAACCTGAACTTCCCCTGTTCCAGTCTGAACCCATCACCCCTTGTCCTATCGCTCCGGCCCCTGATGAAGGTCCCTCTGCAGCATCCTTGTAGCCCCCTTCAGACCCTGGAAGCTGCTCTGAGGTCTCCAGCAGCTTCTCTTCTCCAGGCTGAACACCCCAATGTTCTCAGCCTGTCTTTGTATGGGGGTTGCTCCAGCCCCTGTTCATCCTTGTGGCCTCCTCTGGACTTGCTCCAACAGCTCCATGTCCTTCTGATGTTGAGAATCACCCAGGAATGGGCAAAATGTGTAATGGGCAAATGTGTTGTAAGCAATGGAAGAATAAGGAAAAGAGACTTGTTGGGCAATTACTCTGGATGGTTTGAGGTGAAGAACGATGCTGCAGGGAAGAAAACATCATTCTTTTTCTGGGGATTAACACTAAGAAGTGAAAAGAGATTTCTGAGGAGCTGAGCGGGCCCTGCCATTGATGAGCAGCCGGTTCTGCAGCTCCATGTCACTGCTTCACACCAGCATTTCCTTCCTGCCAGTCATTTCTTGGGGCTGGATCCCATTTCTCTGGGTAGGAAACATGTTCCCAGGCTGTTAAAACCTGGTACTCTGAGGATCAGAGCTGTAGTAAGTCACTTGGAGTTCTGTGCCTCAGAGAGACTCTTCTGCATCCCATTTGCCTGGTTAAATCACAGCCCACATCCTGTGTTTCAGCTTTCTCTCCTTCCATGCCACGGGTGGTAGAGCTTGGAGAAGAGAGGAGCATCAAGTACCTCTAGGGACAGGTGCCCTGGTAAGAAAGCAAAGAAGAAAGGGAAGTGTTCCATGGCACTGCTCGAGGCTGATTTATGACCTCCCAAGGGTGGCCAATGCTGCATTCCCCAGCTTTAATAGAGGGGGCAGGGTCTGGTGTTCCCTCAGCTGGAACACACATGACAAAAAGCCTCAGGTTTCCCAAGGCCACATTCCCATCTCCTTCCACTCGGGATCCTTCACCCCCTGCATCCATATACATATACATTGTCCCTCAGCCTCCCCTACAGACACAGCCACTCTGGTAGCAATTACCTGAAGATCCACAGGCAGGGTCAGTCCTGGCAGCCTCCAGATCCATGATGTGGGAATTGCGATCCATAGCCTTCACCCGGGCTGTCTTTGCAGAGTTCCTGGCAACGTTGGTCTTCATCCTCTTTGGCCTGGGCTCTGCTCTGAACTGGCCCTCAGCTTCCTCCCCGAGCATCCTGCAGATCGCGCTGGCTTTCGGCTTGGCCATCGGCACGTTGGTCCAAGCCTTGGGGCACATCAGCGGAGCCCACATCAACCCAGCAGTGACCGTGGCTTGTCTCATCGGCTCCCAGGTCTCCTTCCTCCGTGCGGTCTTCTACGTGGTGGCCCAGCTCCTGGGGGCCGTGGTGGGAGCTGCAATCCTACATGAAATCACCCCAGCGGACTCCCGGGAAGGCTTGGCCATCAACAAGGTAAGAGCTCACCCCATAGATGGGCTTGGAAGGGAGCAGGAGACATTGGGAAGGGCTTTTGGGAAGGCTGAGGGGTGTGAAGAAGGGGGTTGTGGCCAACAAAGATTCTCTTCGTTCAGTCTTGGGTAGAAAGCCTCTGCTATAGCCCAGCACCATGCACCAAGGGCCTATCCAGGAGCAGGGATGAGGGCAGGACTGCAGGATGCTTCCCCTGCTTTTTAGGACTAAAACCAGAGGTATGATCCAGCTGCCCACATAGACACCTTCCTTAGAAGACAAAGCCACCCTCATGTCAGTTTTATCTAGGGCTGTATTGTGGGGGAGCTGAATTCGGGTGAAACCATATTATTAGGGAAGGACATGACCTAAAGTATCACCTCTCCATTCCTCTTACCTTGAGCTCATCCCACTTTCCAGTCTTCGTGTGGGTATGGGCAGCTTTTTCCCCACTGTGTGTTAGCAATGCCACTGTTTACAGGCTGTGCTGCCAGATTCCCAGCAATGGGAATGTCATGTGTTAGGTCTAAATCCCATGTTTTCATTAGCTAGCACTGCTCATTAAGCTGCTTCCAATTGTGGAGGAATGGCAACACCAGACCCTGGTTCATCCCAATGCCCACACACAGGTGCCCAATGTCAGCAGCACCACAAGGATCCCAGTCTGGTTTCAGACATGCAGGGAAGGAAGAAAAGAAACCAGGGAACCTTAAAGGGGCTCCCCAGTGGTACCTCAACATCCAGCATCCTCCTTCCTCACTGATGCACTTAAAGAGAAGGGGAGTGGGAAAGGAATTAAGAAGTCACAGGGTTCTTATCTCCTCTCCATGCCCCACCACTCATCTTCAGGAAGCTCTATCTCCTATAGAGGTGCCCATGGACCAGCATCACCCAAACCCAACCTGAGCCATGCAGGAGGGGGCAGGCAGCTTTGGATATGCTTTAGGAAGCAGCACACCGACATCCCCTTTCTTGCAGCAGGGAGGCACTGCCAGGGCAGAGCTTTGCTGCCAAAGAGATTAAGAGGGTTGAAGAAGGGATTGGGGATTAATCTGAACAAGGTGATTTAGACTGATAATAGCTGAGGCTTAATAAACCCAGTAACGCAAGAAGGAGTTGTAAGAGAGGCTTCCAAAGCGCCCGGCTTAGTTGGTTTACAGCTTAAATCACCTGGAAGAGGGAATAGGGATTTTCCTTCTTCTTTCCCCTGTGGGATGCTCATCGTGTAGCTGCCTGCACAGATTATCCTGAATACAAAGGGGGAATATTGGAGAGGAGAGAAAGAAGACCTGGATCTTGGCCAGGAGGGCAATTGACACCTTTGTGGCATCACTGAGCATGGAAAAAGCAGGGATGTGCCATAGGCTGGGGAAGCGAAGGGAAACCGAGGGAAGCAGTGCTGCCAGCTCCAGATGTGCAAATCCAGATGTCAGATCCATCCAGATGTGGATGGAGAACCAGCAAGGAGCAAAGAAGTGCCAGAAATCAGAGCTGGAGGAGAGGGAGTGCAGCCAGGCACAGCTTCAGCTCAAGTCTGACAAATCCTGCTAGTCCAAAAAGTGTGGGAAGGGGGACGGGAATGGGTTTTAAGGCCAAACCCCTTCTTTTTGACATTTTCCAACTTGTAAACTTTCCCAAGAGGCATTTAGCATTTTAAATATGAGGAAAAGGAATAAATAATTCCTAGAGGGAAAAAAGAATAGGGAAAAAATCCCCAAAGAAATGCCAATAAATAAGTCATTTCCTGGCCAATCAATCAAACACCATCCATTGACCCACTTTTCCTTTTAGCTGGGCATTTTTTTCTCCTTTTCACATTGGTGCCAAAATCCCACCTATTCCCTATGTCTATTTGGTCCCTCCTGGGTTTCCCCACACACGTCCCCAACCCAGTCACCAACTGCTTGTCCCTGACACACCTTTTTGCTCCCCTCCAGCTGCACAACGAGACGACGACGGGGCAGGCGGTGACCGTTGAGCTCTTCCTCACCTTTCAGCTTGTCCTCTGCATCTTTGCTTCCACGGATGAACGCCGGGAGGACAACCTGGGCTCTCCTGCCCTCTCCATTGGCCTCTCTGTTGCCGTGGGACATCTCCTTGGGGTGGGTAGAATGGGCTAAAACAGCCTAAAACTCAATGTTTTAGGTTATCTTTGTGTTTATGCCCAAAGCCTACTCAGCTGCATGCTCTGGGTTGGGTGGGGAGATGGAACTCGTGTGGTGCCCATGGCTTCCAGGGGATAGAGGAGGAAAATTGCACCAAAGCTGTAAGAGAGCTATAGCCTGAGCTCTGCTTGTATGGGGCAGGAAAACACTGACCCTGCTGAGCGTCCTGCAGGGAGCTCCAGGGATTGGTGGGGTTCTTCTGTCCCAGAGTGAATGTGTTCACAGCTGAGGCTCTCATGGTAAGACTGGGAAGTGTTTGGGATGGACACGAAGGGTAATCCCTCCTGGATGAGATCAAAGCAGCTCCAAACACTCCCAGCCTCCCTCAGTGCACAAAGTGAAGAGCATCACAGAATCACAGAGTGGTTCGGGTTGGAAAGGACCTTAATATCATCTAGTTCCCTCATCCACGGGCAGAGACACGTCCCATTAGAGCAGGTTGCTCCAAGCCCCATCCAACCTGGCCTTGAACAGTGCCAGGGATGGGGCACCCACAACTTCCTTGGGCAACGCTTCCCCTGCATCTTCCATCCTTAAGACTCTGCAACCCATGTGTCTGTGGGACTATTCTCCTACCCCCAGTGGCAGGGAGCAGCAGTTTGCTCCAAGACTAGGCACACCAGGAGCGTGTCCCCACGCTTCTTGTCACGCTGCAGGGCACGTCACCCAGCCTACAGCCGAGTTGCACCATGCTCGTGCTTGCACAGAAGATGCAACCGTGTTGACTCAGGTGGTGGAAGCTGCAGGAGCATCCCTTTTCCTGGAACGGGCATGCTGGAGGGTGAAGCAGCAGCTCAGGGAGTGAATCAAAACCACACCAGGACCTCTTAAAGCGTGCCAGAAGGGTTAATGCTAACAACAACCTGGTGTTCCTCCACAGATCCGTTACACTGGCTGCTCCATGAATCCAGCCAGATCTTTTGCCCCTGCTGTGATAGTCGGAGACTTCAGTGACCACTGGGTAAGAGTCGGGTCTCCGCGTTGTTCCGGTGGGATGAGCCCCTCCGGATTAACACTATTCCTCGAAACCCACATAGCCAGGCACATTCCTGGCATTTCCACACCAGTTCCTGGCTTGGGAAGAGATGTAGAGATTAGCAAAACGAGGTGGGGCTGCTGGGTGCTTAACTGGCTTATCCAAGAGCATTGCAACAGCACAAGGGTGTGTGGTTTGTTGACCGTGACATAGCCAAAGCAGCAGAACAAATGGAGAGTGGAGCATTTCGTGCTGGTCCTGGAGACCTTTCCTGGTTCCACTTGGATCCAGGCAGACATTTTCCACCAGCTCCACTGGGAACACTCCCAGGCGTTTCCATTTCGGAGCTAGAGCTGTGTTGGTTCAGGTTGACGTGCTCAGACGTGTCCAGCCCACGCTGGTAGCCTCCTTTTTGTAGTAGTGTGTTAAGGGGTAGAAAGATGCTCCTGCAGAGGAACCCATGCTCATGATGAGCCTATAATTAATGAAGATCAAACAGCTCTCAGCAGAAGAGGATGATTGGGTATATTCAGGCATAAAAGCAATGGATGGGAGTTCAGGTCAACAGTGATGGCCAGAGCAGAGCTGGCTTCTGCATCTGACTCCCAGCGCACACAGGGTAGGAAGGAACATAAGCCCCCTGTGATGCCCTCCAGAGATGCTGGTTTCTCGCTGTACTCCACACTCAGGCTGGGTTTTGCTCACCCAACTCTTACCTTTCCCTTTCCCCCAGGTCTTCTGGGTGGGCCCCCTGGTTGGGGCAGCAGCAGCCTCCATCATCTACAACTACCTCCTGTTCCCGCAAGCCAAGACCTTCTCGGAGAGACTCGCAATCTTTAAGGGCTTCGAGCCCGAGGAGGACTGGGCAGAGCGCGAGGCCCGGCGGCGGCAGTCAGTGGAGCTGCACTCCCCACAGAGCCTGCCAAGGGGGATGTCCGAGAAGGTTTAACCCAAACATCCCCCCAGGACAAGAGAGGAGCCGGGGAACACTCTGCATCTGTTCTAGAGCTGGTGCTTGGTCAGTGTCTCGCCTCTCCCCTCTCCCCCTTCATTTCTGCTTCTTCATTTGAGGAACTCAAGTTGGCTCTTCTCCTGGGGAGATGCACTGGGATGGTCCAACCCACCTCCTGCTGCCCAGGTCTCCCCATGGCCAACAGTTGTCTGGTGCTGGGGGGAAATGTCATTTAATCAAAGCCACCAGGAATGAGGACACCGCGACCCGACTCTCCTCCGGCTCTTTCCGCGTCTCCTGGGTAGGAGGTAGCGCTCGGTGGAGCTTGTTGCCCTTCACGGGGAGCTCCAAGGTGCTGTGGGGAGTTGTTATTACAGCCATTTGCTGGGTGTGGAGGTTGCCACCCGATGCCTCATTGCTGTTGAACTCCGCTCACCTCTCCCCCATGTCTTCTCCCCGCCTGGCTGTTTGCACACACACGCACACACACTGGAGGGCTCACTCCAAGCCATAAGTATCAGAAGCTACAAGTTCGGCTGCTGCGAGGAACCACGTTGCCATTTACCACCCCACAGACGCCCTTTGTTCACATGGAAGCTTTCCTGAGAAGATGGGACTGGAAGCATGTCCTTGAGTCCCTGCTGACCCCATTGGGGAGCTCTTGCAACTAGTCTCTCCTGTGACAATGAGAAACCTCTTGATTTTCAGCTCAAATCCATCCATGGCTCATTTGTTCATGGACCAGTGCTGTCCTTCAGCTTTGATGCTTCGTCTCTCTCTGGCTTGTGTTTTCTTTCCTCTGTTCCTGTTCCATTCTGATTCTCAGATGGTTCTCAGATGGGTAACACAAAGCACTTCAAGTATGATCTTCTCCATCACTTGCTTCCTACAACCCAGACCCTTTCCATGGCTTCATCACACCAAAGTCTCATAATCATCCAAACCCCTTTCTTCTGCTATTATGGTCACCAGCAGAGTCAAAGAATTTGGGTTAGTCTTTGGGATGGAGCTTTGCTCTTTCAACCATTCATTTAATCCAGTTTCTATTACTTAGCTTAAAAGCCATAGGTTTCCAACAGGACATCCTACAGCTTTCTTCTGTTGGTGACGTCTCCCCAGCATTGCACCATCACTAAATGTCATCACCACATTCAGGCTTCTTCTGCTGAGGCCGCTAATGGACAACATTCAGTAAGATGTAAGATTGGCCCCAATTCCAAATCATAGGGATTATTATTGATCATTTTCTGGTTTGACGTGAAGCACCACTAAACGATGCTCTTCTCTTCCTGTCCGTCCACTGTGCTCTACTAGTACCAGTCTCCTATTAAATGCATAATTTCCTCTATTCCTCACTGTGCTTTTGCTTGTCCATCTACTAAAGGCTGTCGTTGGAGGGATAAGGAGTAAACAAAGTTCTGCTCTGACCCAGACAATACATCCTCATGGTCTTCATTTCACCACACCAAGTGAAGCTGAGAGCATGGGAGCTCCTGCATCACCTCCTCTGGCCGTCATCTGCTGTCCCTGATGCCACACTGCAGAGCAAAGGGAGAAAGTCCATCACAAGCTTTATCTGTTGTAGCCAAGGATCCATTTTACACCTCGAGTAACTACCCCCAGTTTACACCTCGAGTAACTACTCCCAGAAGGCTGCTATCGAGGTGCAGCAGGTTTAGTGCTGCTTTAACTCATTCTCTGCCACAGCAAAGATGTTGATTCTGGTCCTTCACTTTGTTGCTTCAATGGCAAAGGAACATTTGAATGGTATTTTGGAAAAGGCTTTTCAACCAATCTGTTCTCAACAACAGGAATTCAAATCAGGGCTCAAATCAGAGTGTAAAATTGTATTTACATCACTGAATATTTGGTTTTAAAGGTAGGTTTTTACTATTCAAAGGAGAAAACAACCCTGTGTATGTCAGGAAAACACAAAGCAACTTACCCAGGAGTCACCCTGTCAATGACCTGCTCTATAAAATGCCATCCAGTTGAATCTTTAGGGGTTTTGGCAATGCTCAAACTATTTACACACCTCTTGCTTTCAGATCTAAGCATTTCGTTTCTTATTTACCCTGACAATGTTTCAGACTCACATAAACAGCACAGGACCCCAAAATGGGTTTAAATGTTTAGTATTTACTGCACTCTTTCAAATAAATGGCTTTAACTTCGCTTCTACTCACATGTGAATGGAATAGTTGCACATTTATGGTCACATAACATATAGACAGTCACATAAAGTGACCTCCCAGACCCTAAATCCCACAGCCACCAGCACAGCCCAGTGCGGCTTTGGGTGTTGCCTTGTGCCAACAGCCTGTTAATGGGCAAAAGTGACATTAAAAGATCATTATATGCTCCTTTACCTTAAAAATAAGACCCACAAAACAAAGACCATCCCCACTTCAGCACCGCTGGGATGCTGATTCCTGCCCTGGCTGGATTCTGCTCTTGGCACATCAACCCATCTCACTAAACCAGCTTTTCAGATGGCTAAAGCAGCCTAAGTCTTCTTGAGTCAGTTAGAAACACGACGTTACCTTCTCTGTGGAGCTGTGTCATTGACTTCAATGACACTTCCAAAACTTGTATGGTCAGGAAACCAAGCCAGTCATTCCAGATTTACACCAGTGCAACTCGAATGAGAGGGCAGGGTCAAGCAGCCTGGAGATCAGAGCTGCCACAGACCAACGGAAGACCTGGCTGAAGTGCTAACACTTTGTGTATTAGACCTCAACAGGAGCACTTGGAGCCAGGATTTGAAGCCATCCAGCCATGCCTGGGTGGTTTCCATGGGCTCTGATTTGATTTTCAGCCTGGTTTTCCAGGAATACAAAAAACCCAAATCAAAATCACACATTTCTCCAGTGACAGCTCAGTGCAGGAACCTTGAGCTCCAGATCTGATGCAACAAGGGGTGCCACCACCATGGGCTTCTTTAAATCCCAATCATTCCATACTATCCAAATATTTAAGCGGAGAAATTTCTTGATGCATTTGCTTGGGGTCTCAGAGGCAGATTGGGATGGAAGATCCCAGACTGGTTAGGGTTGGAAGGGGCCTTAAAGCTCCTCCAGCTCCAATCCCTGCCACGGGCAGGGTAACCTTCCACTAGAGCCCCTGTTTCCAACCTGGCCTGGAACACTGCCAGGGAGGGGGCAGCCACAGCTTCTCTGGGCACCCTGTGCCAGCGCCTCAGCACCCTCCCAGGGAAGAGCTTCTGCCTTATCTCCAACCTGAACTTCCTCTGTTTCAATTTAAACCCATCACCCCTGTCCTATCACTCCAGTCCCTGATGAAGGTCCCTCTCCAGCATCCTTACAGCCCCCTTCGGATATTCCTCTGTGTTATGCTATTTGTGGTGCTGTCTTGATGCAACTCGACCAACCTCCACCTCTGGAGCTGGTCCCTGCTCTCCAGCCAGCTCCATGCTAGTAGGATGGCATTGCCCAGGAGAAGAGGGGACATCACTTTCCTCTGATGTGGCAGACCTCTCCCCACATCATTTCAGCATTTACTCCCAAGCTTAAACAGAGGAAGCTCAGGTGAGATACAAGGAAGAAGTTCTTTACTGTGAGAGTGGTGAGGCAGTGGAATGGGTTGCCACGGGGTGGATGGGGCCTGGGGCAACAACGG
>NW_009930722.1:40805-42728 GCF_000696875.1 Nestor notabilis
GGGGGCTGGAACCGGATGATCTTGAGGTCCTTTCCAACCCAAACCATTCCATGATTCTATGCTCCTTGCAACCTTGAATGGAGACTCCCTGGGTGAAGAAGACATTTCCACAGCAAACACAGACCAAGAGGAAAACCACCGCTGCCCTGACACAGCTCTGTGGATCCTGACAACACCCATAACCAGCTGCTGGCCCATAAGAATTCAAAGTATTTCTCTGGATGAGCAGAAACACAACCTCTTAATGTCCCCGATGCAGGTGACTTGGCTGCAAAGGGCTAGACCTGACAACCAGGGTTCCCAGCCCAGCTTTCTTCCGTGTGATCTCGTACAGGGCTTCTTTCTACCTGGCCCTTTGCTTTCCCTGATACACATTATTATCCCCATGTGATGATTTAATGAGGATTTCAGTGCAAGTTAATTATTAAGGATGCTGGTGCCTCCATTGCAGACCAGCCCCAAAGCGCTCCCATCCACTGTTACGCCTCAGAGCCCGTCCAGTCATTTCGAAGCACAGAGCAGAGCAATGCTGTTATTAAGCATTAACACTGCTCAGCACTTAAACAGCATTATCCCTGTTGACAGGCTCACAGGTTACGAGGTCACTGTGACCACCAAGGGTTGGGGACAACTTCAGGACCAGCTTCCAAGCCAAAGCGGTGGGATGGCAGTAAAGGACATGGGCACATGCCCAAAAGCAAACAGCCTCCCAGGGTTCGAGTTCCAAAGCTCAGTCAGGTTACCAGGGGAAGCAAAAGCCCCATTGCTCCAGAGCAGGAGAAGGTCACCTTCATCATCACCCTCAGGCCATCAGAGTAATCCCTCTTACAGGGAGCACAAGCAGACAGTGGGTCAGATAAGAGAAATCCTTGGAAGCCCAGCCTGAAACGCCCGTACAGAGACATCACACTAATCCCACCACTCTCCTACCACCACGGCAAGAAGCAGCCCCAGGAACTGAGGATGAGGAGGACAAAATGTGCTACTTCTTGCTCTACTTTAAATTCCCAGGGCGTCTTTCTTATTTTTATCCCATCAGTGGCTGCTGCAACCCCCCAAAGCTCAGCCAGCAGGAAACTAACCCAGGCTTTCTCCTCTGGCCATCTAATCCCGAGTAATCCCAGATTCCAGCAGAAATAGTTGCCTCCTCTTGTTCTTATTACTCCTGCTTGTATTATTGTGCCATTTTCAGGTCCTTTGTCAAGATACAGAGCCAGTGAGGGGGGAAAAAGCAAAACCCAAACTGGGCTGGGTCTCAGCAGCATTTATAACCCAAATTTGCCAGCCTTTGAGGTCTAACAAAGGTTGAACAGAGGAATTTGGGCTGAAACGACATGGAAATGACAAATTAATAGAGCAAATGGAGTCAGCAAAGTGGGGACGACGGGGACCAACACACGCAGCCACTTTAATAACACACACGCCTCCGCGGGCGAGGCAGAGCCCTGGGAGGGCCCCGGGCGAGGATGAGGCACCAGGTGCCTTCCTCCCACCCAGACGCTCTGCACCCCAGTCCCTCGGTAGGCTCAGCCCTATCCCCATCCAACACATTGCCCCCAAGCCATGAATGGTCGATGTGTGCAATGATGGTGTGTGCTGATACCAGCAAGGAGGAGGAAGAGGAGGAGGAGGAGGAGGAGCACAGCTAAACCTGTCCTTGCAGAAAGCCTCCTCGTCTTCTTTCCTCCAAAAGCCCAGGGGTGAAACAAGGTGTGCGTGACCCCACCACGTAGGTGTCCGTCTGTCAGCAGGTCCCTGCGTAATGCCTCTTCAACATCTTGCCCAATTTCATTCAGTTTGACACATCAAAGGCACTTTTCAGCTCGTACAAGCTCCTTGGAGGGCACACAGCCAGGAAAGAGGAAAAGGAGCCTTCCCAACGCCTGCTCAACAAGGTTAGACATCAGAGAAGCCCCACGCAGG
>NW_009930722.1:42753-51600 GCF_000696875.1 Nestor notabilis
AGGAATGCGCCAGTGAGGAAAGGCTAGCAAACAGCCTCGGGAAAAGAGGGGTTTGCAAGGCATGTGGTTGGAGAAACAGCCATTTCCCTTCAGGAGCCTTCCCCATCATTTGCACCCTTATTTGACTGTATCTCAGAGTCAGGAGGATTCTGCTGGGACATTATCCACCCATTGGGAACCTGGGAGAGTGTCTTTAACGCTGCCTTTGAGCTCAAGCTATGAAGTCCTGTGGCAAAGCAGCCGCCAGCAAAACGCACCCACCTCCAAGGGGGACCAGTGGTGGGCACTTTAGGAAAGGGTTTGGAGGGTGGGAACAAAGCGCGTTTGATCCAGCTGGAGCCACAGACAGGGCTGAAGGGAAGTGGCAAGTCATTACTCCGGCTGGAATGGGGCCAGGGTGTCTTGAAATACCAGCTTGCAAAACTTTCACCAAAACACACCACGGGAGCGGGTGTTTCTAGGATAACAGATCCGTCCTTTCCCTCTGCAACTGCCCCGGGAGCAGCAGCGCCGCGGAAAACCATTAGCAGGAATTAAGGCTGTAACAGATGCCGGGTCCCTCGGGATGCTCCGGGTCGGTTTGCTGAGCTCAGGACTCTGCGGAGGGCTGGAGGTGAAAGGCTCATTTCTTTCGCTGTGGAGAGGAGTCCTCCTCGGGCTGGCCCCAGGGATGTGTGCAGGGCTGGCTGCACCCAGCAGAAGGCAGCAGCGAAGGCAACTTCTTAGTGCTTTTGGGATGTAAAGAGGGATTTTAAGTGGTTTTACCCATCTCCTGCATAAAAAGATTTGCTCACCCTGTGCTGCAGTGACAGGACAAGGGACTATGGGTTCAAACTGAAACAGGGGAAGTTCAGGTTAGATGTAAGGAAGAAGCTCTTCCCTGGGAGGGTGCTGAGGCGCTGGCACAGGGTGCCCAGAGAAGCTGTGGCTGCCCCATCCCTGGCAGTGCTCAAGGCCAGGTTGGACACAGGGGCTTGGAGCAATCTGCTCTAGTGGAAGGTGTCCCTGCCCGGCGTTTAAGGCCCCCTCCACCCCAAACCATCCCACGACCCTGTGACTGCTCCTGCAGAGGCAGCCGTGGATAACCCCAGCTGGGACCTGCTGCATTAGGCACAGAGATGGCATCACTTGAGGAAGGCAAGATGCAAAGAGAGAAGGCCTTTCCCATGGCAGGGGGTTGTAACTGCATGATCTCAAGGTCCTTTCTAACCCAAACCACTCAATGATTCTGTGATTCACCCAAGCCCATTTAAAACCATAAAATCAAATCCCGGCACAAGGCTGCAAGGACCAAGAATTCACTGTTAAGTGTCACCAGACCCTTCTTCATCCCCAAACCCTCAATCTCAGTCCCCAACTGCTCCATGTGGCACAGCACCGAGAGCCTCCCCCTGCACTCCCTGCCAGCCAAGGGATGGAGGGCAACCCCACGGGAACATGGAAGGAGACATGTAACCATGGCCTGTGTCCATGCAAAGCCTGCGGCTTTACGCTGGCGTTCCCAAGAGCCAAATCACTGCCCTCATTGAGCAACAGCTTGAAAGACAAAAAGAAAAGAAAAGAAAAGGGCTCGAGCTGACAGGGGTAGGATCCACCCTCCCTGGCCACGGGCAGTGAGCACCCCCTGACTGCCAGCCCAGGCGCTGGCAAAGCCCTCGCTCAATGCTCTGCGAGGAGCAGAAAGGCAGCAGAGGGGCCACAGTCAGGTTCTGCAGCAATCAGCTGCCTTTACCCGAGCTCCACCAGCCCATTCAGCCCCATCCAGGCACCTCCAGCTTGGCTGTGTCTCCCCACATAGGCAAAGCATCCCCCAAACCCTGTCAAGCTGCAATGACAAACCACTTCTTTCCTGGGGTTGAGCTGCCTTGACAGCCTAGGACCAGCTCCAGGACCTTCACTTTCTGTCCCAACATCCTGTGTCAACTGAACACACTGGGAACGAGAAATCCTGGCTCCAGGAATGCTCCTCCAGCCCAACACCAGGAACAAGACTTTCCAGACAGAACTACAGCCCTCTCCAGCCCGCAAGCACATGGAGGAGGGGAACATGAACTACACCTCTGCTAATGAACCACCCGGAGCCTGGCGAGAGGTGCTAAGAGGGAAAAGCAGAGGAGGGAGCAGGGCTTCGTTATGCAACCGCGTTATCTAACGACCACAGAGACACCCTATAGGGGCTCTTTGTTTGCAGAGGGCAGGATAAAGAAATGCCACCAATATCTGAGTCACTGGTTCACCAAGAGGCTCTGGAGTTATTTTCAGATGGAAACTTTTCCAGTTTCACATGATAATTTGGGAGGACTGGCTAATTCCCTGGCTCCACCCACCGCCTTGTAACACAGCTCCCTGCTGCTCTTGCATATATAGATAGGTATGGCCCTACAACTGGGTGCAGACAGAAGAGCCTGGAGACAGAGGAAACCCAGACTTTCTTCTTTCCCAGCTGCCCTCTACCCACTCCCACCATGAAGAAGGAAATACTAACCCTGGCATTTGCTCGAGCTGTCTTCGTCGAGTTCCTCTCCACGCTCATCTTTGTCTTCATCGGCCTCGGCTCAGCCCTCAAGTGGCCGTCGGCCCTGCCCAGCATCCTCCAGATCTCGCTGGCGTTCGGCCTGGCCATCGGCACGTTGGTGCAGGCGTTTGGGCACATCAGCGGCGCCCACATCAACCCAGCCGTGACCATCGCCTTCTTCGTGGGGAACCAGATCTCCTTCCTCCGGACTCTCTTCTATGTGATTGCCCAACTGGTTGGGGCCATCGCTGGGGCTGGCATCCTCTATGGGGTGACACCGGTCAACACCCGTGGCAACCTGGCCATCAATGCGGTAAGTGTGCCTACCTGGAGATGGTTCACCTCACCGTTTGGGCGCCCCTTCCCTTCCGAGTGGGCAGCTTGTGGCAGTGCCAGCTCGGAGAGCCGAATCCATATGGAGGGTCCTTCTCAGTGCATTGCATAGAGGGATGGGAATGGGCTAGGAGCAAACCCTGGCACAGGCAGCAGAGGATTGACATGACAGCTTTATTGTGCGGGGTAATAAATGGCATGTTTTTTTCCCTTCTTTAATAAGTGCTTCCTTTATCCTAAGGGCCCGAGTGAGTCACCAGCACCATTGAGATGTTCTTGACTGCAGCCTTTCCACCTGGAGATTAGTGCTGGGATAGGAGCTGCGCCAGGACAGAGGCGGGAGGGCAGGGGGCAGAGCCCGCACGGGCAAGGCGCGCCCAGCAGGGGCTGGGGGGGCAGAGCCAGCAGGGTCAGTGGGAGCAGAGCCCGCTGGCAGCGGTGCACTTGGGGAGCCGGGGATGGGAGGAGGATGAAGATCAACCATGGCGAGGCAGCGAGTGGCTGCTCTTGGAGGAGGAGGGGGGACATCGGCACCCTGTGAGATAAGTGGGGATGAGAAGCTTGTCTCGAACCCTTGGGAAGAGCTGGGAAACCACTTGAAAAGGGAGCAGTGGAGCTACTGCTCCAACCACGCCAGGTCTGGAGCGCCGGGAGCAGCGCAGACACTCGGCAGAGGGTTCAGTCGCTGGGGTGAGGTGCTGCAGTGCATCTCATTCCCACATGGGCCACGTCCCAAACCAGTCAGGTTTAGCTAAAAAACATGGGTCTTGGGGCACTTTGCCCTTCCCGTGCCCAGCGGGGTCGAGTCCACCCGGCAGATCCCAGTGGGTAGCACAAAGGCGCCGGGACAACAGCCCTTCTTACCCCCATCACTACATCCTTCATCCAATGCCCCTCAGCCCCTTGGGGAGGTGCCCCACAAAGCAGAGGGCAGAAGAATCGGGATACAACAGCTTGCAAGGATCAAGGGGGAAAGAAAAGCGGGGGAAAAGGGACAAATCCATGTGGAATTTGGTGGGGAAGCGCTGAGTGCAATGGGGACAAGCAAGCGGAGAGAGACCGGAGAGTGCTGGGAAGGGGTGGCTCAAGAGAGAGGCAGATTTTGGAGCACAGAAGAGTAAGAAAGGTATTTTCTTCACTTTCAGGGAAAGGAGCAGTGGCAGCACAGCACCTTCTGCCCAAAGGCTGGGCAGGGGACCCGGGGGGGGGGCGCTTCTCGTGCACGGCTCTTTGCAAGCCCAAACCCATCAGCAAAGTGGGATTGCAGAGCCCCAGGGACGGGTAATGATTGTTGCTCTTGCTGGTTGACAGCTCAACAACAACACGACCGCTGGCCAGGCCCTGGTGGTGGAGATCATCCTCACCTTCCAGTTGGCTGCGTGCATCTTTGCATCCACGGACAACCGGCGGACCGGCGGCGTGGGCTCCCCAGCACTGTCCATCGGCCTCTCGGTAGCCCTAGGCCACTTGGTGGGGGTGAGTGTCCAGGCAGAGGGTCCTGCGAGGACAGAGCTCCCCAAAATACCCCCCTGTGGTTGGTTCCAGAGGGAGCTGCATTGGCAGAGCCAATGGGACACAGCGGGGCTCCTTCTCCATGGTGATGTGGGGGAGAGAGCATCAGGGACCACTTCAGTCCCTGCTTCTGGGAAGCTGCTTGTATCTGCTAAGCCACAGGTTAAGATGAAGAGATAAGGTTAAGGTGCTGCATCTTAACCTGGTCTCCTTCCCACACCGACAGATCTACTTCACTGGCTGCTCCATGAACCCAGCCCGGTCCTTCGGGCCCGCGGTTGTCGTGAGGAAGTTCAGCTCAGCACATTGGGTGAGCACCAGCGCTGGGACCCGGCTGGATGAGATGCAGGGCAAGGGAGAGGGCAGCGATGGCCACAGGGCTGGATGTTTCAGAGCCTGAAAGGGGGCTGGAGAACAAGGGAGGTTGTCCCACTGGGTGCATGGATGGGGAACAGGTTATCCCCATGGCATAGAGCTAGCATAACTCCCCATGCAATGGTGCACACTGAGCTAGGGCATCATCTGATGTCAGTAGAGCCCACAGAGAAGTCCAGCTTCAGCTTTCCACTCACCTAGTGAGCCTGCAAGCTCAGACCCAGCCTTGCAGAGCAGGCTTGGTGCTTCCTCTCCAGCACACCACATCTCTGCACTCATAAAGAGCTTGATGTCTTCAGCAAGCAAAGCCTGAGGGCATTTCAGCCCAGGAAGTCTACTGGGACGGGTATTTGCATCTCTCCATGGGATAAGAGATGTGGAGCAGCAAGGGATGCTGGTGTGATGGCTGGAGCTGGTGCACCACCCTCCAAGACCTGCTCTCACCCTCTTCCTTGTTTGCTTTCTAGGTGTTCTGGGTTGGACCCATCCTTGGGGCTTGCTTGGCCTCCCTGCTCTACTTCTACATCCTAGTCCCCTACTGCATGAACATGTCAGATAGGGTTGCCATTGTCAAGGGCACCTACGAGTCAGAGGAGGAGTGGGAAGAGCAGAAAGAGGAGAGGAAGAAGTCCATGGAGTTGACCCCACCCTAGGAAGAGTTGGGAAAGAACAAGCAGAAGGAGGGGAGGAAGCTCCACACATGGGCTCATGTGTGCGCCAATGAACACATCCAGCTACAGCAGACTCTTAAGCAAAAGTCTTATAACTCAAAGACCACCTGTGGCTAAGAAAGGAGGATCACAGTGTGTGTATATAACCCCTCTACACGAGTGTGAGCACTAGAACCTCTCCTAAGCTTAACTGCAGCCAGCGAAGGCGTCTCAGCCCAGGGCAGCCTCAACTGCAGCTTCGCACCCCGTGGGCTGCATCCCTGCCCTCCGCGGTGCCGGTCCTGCACCGTTGTCCGAGGCCTGAGCCCACATGTGCTGGTGCACACAGGATTTCACCCCTGCATCCGATGGCCCAGGGCATGGGAACACCATGTAAGCCCCAGCAGAGAAGAATGACCGCTTTGGGCAAGGTGGGTGCAGCCCAATCCCCCGCTTCCTCCCTGCCACAGGGCCCACGCTACTCATAGATGCTCTTTGTCATGCATTAGCTGGTGCTGGGGAGTCCTATTTATTCATGGCTGCAGAAAGAACCGTGATTTTTTGCATTTTGTGTCGAGATCTTTGTACTATAGGATATTATTTATTGTGAATAAAGGGAATTTTAAACAAGCCACGGGCACAAACCTGCACGGGCATCAGATTTTAGGAGTAAAGAACGGATGAAGCTGGGTGCAGAGACATCCCAAAGGGCAAGAGCCATTCAAAGGGCAGCTTTGGGACCCCAAATCCTGTGGGAACTGGCACTCTGAGGTGGTTTGGGAGGTGATAGTGGTGAGGATGAACTAGTGTAGGAGGTGCCTCCCAAGCAGGTCCTGGGTCCAGGGCAGCATGAAGCCCATCTGCGGGGCTGGCACGAGCAGGGAGGAGCCAGCAGCGATCCTTCACGCTCCAGTTTGACTCAGGCTTTCTGCCATTCCAGTTCTCCCACTGGTGCCCTCAAAAGCTGACCCACAACACTCCCAGCCCCTCGCTGGGTGCCAAGCCCACACCTTCACCCTGACCTCCTGCTGGAGCCCTGCTCTTCCAGTTCTGCCACCACCCTCTGCCTAAAGCACCTCGCTCCAGCCTGGCCGCGGGGACACCAGCTCCATCCTTCCCTTTGGCTTCCCAAACCCAGCCCCAAGCAGAGCTCCATCACAGCCCCTCTTCATACTGCAGACATGAAGCTTCTGCTGAGCACAGACCCCAGGGAAGATGGGAGATGCTTGTCCAGGAGCTCCCCGATGCAGATTGGTGCCCATCGGATGGGTTATGCCCCCTTTGCACGGGTCATGGGCAGCATCACCCCTATTTTAAGCAGATTTGCAACCAGGCTGAGCCTGGGTAGCAGTAGACCTTTGTCCCTCATTCTCCTTTACTGCCCCCATGCTCTAGCCCTCAACAGAAGAGGTGGGTGACCAGGAGGAGAGAAGGAGGTGGAAAAGTCCTTAGTTTGGGTCACACAGAAGTAGGGAGCTAAAAACACAGCCCTGTACCCTGCCTTAACCCTCCAACCCACCCCTCCTCAGGGGTGGGCTGAGATCTACAACCCTTCTGTGCCTCAGTTTCCCCTTTCATAAGGGGGGAGAATAATAAGCCCCTTTCTCACTGGGAAAGGGCAGCACAGTTGCACATGGAATGATGATACCCTCCAGACACAAGCCCCAGGGGAACATCAAAGCACCTCCAGACCTCAGAGACACTCCTCTCAAAGCACCCCCAGCAAAGCACGGGGCTGGGGCAGGTCAGCATCCCAAAAGCTACATCCCACAGTCTCCTTCCACCGCACCCCTGATCCCCAAGGATGCACCCAGAGGGTACATTGAGAGCAGGGAACTCTGGGCATCCCCCTCGCTTTGCCGATGTAAACCCCGTCCCTCCCGAGCATCCGGGAGTCCCGGCACAGCCCACACCCCACAGAGGGACACAGGGGCCACCAGAGCCCCCCACGGAGGGGCCAAGCCCACAGCAGCCCTCCCAGTGTGCTCGACAAGCAGAAGAAAGGCAGGCTGGGTGTGAGCCCTTCGTGGGATGAATCAGAGCATCTGCCACAGCAGCTCTGCGTCAGCACGAAGAGCAGCCAGGGCCCGGCTCGAAAGCACAGGATGGACCCAGGCAGGGCTGGAGGCAGCAGGGAGGGGGCACAAGCAATGAACCCCCTTCTCCAGTGCACAGGCAGGGGCAGACTCTCAAGCAGCGTGAGAGCAGCCTGGACGCCAGCAGCATCCTCCCGGTGCAGAGCTCTGGTGCTCGTGTCACACCTTCCCCACCCAGCTTCTTGATGGTCCACGTTCGAGTTAATCCATGGCAGAGGCTGCATTTAATCCAGCCCAAACGTGGGAGCCTGCGAGGGCTGTGAGCTCACCTCTGCCGGGGCAGGCACAGGGCAGAGCCCGGGTCACAGCTGGGGAGCCCCAGGGTCCTCCTGCCTGTTCTCACCTGCCCAGGGATGGGAACAGCAGCGCTTCCAAACACAGAACCCGGGGTCACCTTAAGCATCCGAGCCCTGTTGTGAACGGGATTGTTACTGCTGAGCACCAGCCTTCCAGAAACGGCCGTTTCACAGGGAAAACACCACCTTTATCTCAGCAGACACAAGGAGGGCTCATGGAACCCCCGGGCACTCACAGCACAGTGCACACCACCAGTCCCAGCGCCTTCTCCCTGCGACACGAGTTGCCATTCCAGCAGCAGCAGCTCAGCACACCCCGTCCCAGCCACCCACCCTCCCTATGGCTGTGTGGGTCCGGGACCCGGTGGGTTATCAGGAAGTGAATGTTGTATCACCAGTTCCTCACCCCCCCCGATTTAGAGGTACATCAGGTGAAGCTCTTACACTGCAGCACATCCTTCTTGTATGTCTGTACCATAATGAAGTGCAGTTACTCCCTAAACACACCTACGAGCAGTTGCTTTGCACCAAGAGTATTTCACAGACGAGTTCTCATTCTGGAGCATCTTTTCCATTAGCACAGTTTTAAAAGCATCCTGTTTCGTTCCAGCAGGAGGAAAACCCCAACTCTTCCCATGTTGTAGCAACCTTGAAACCTTATATCTCCTCATGCATCAAAGGGCTTTCAATCTGTTTAAGGAAGGCCTCTTTGTGTCCCTGAAACACAAGCTTCCTGGGCCATTGTAGACACAGGGGAAGGAACCAAGTGCTTGAGGAGAAACAAGACCCTGTGGCAACATCTCCATGAAACAAAGGTATTTCCAACGCGCTGCAGGTGCCTCTTTGCTTCAGCCCCTTGCAAAGGGTCAGCCCAGCTCCCTCCATCCCTCTGAGCAAGAGGGGGTAACACTGCACACGCTGGGGCAAGGGGAGGCGCAAAGAAGCCACCCTGTCGATGTTCTCCCTCCGTGCGCAGCTCGCTGCGAGGTGCGGGAAGCTCTCGAGGTGCTTCCCGTGCACCATCCAGGGCAGAGCTGCTGCCGGCGCAGGAGCAGCCCCAGCACGGAGGC
>NW_009930722.1:51628-54626 GCF_000696875.1 Nestor notabilis
CAGGGTGGTGGTGTTAGTCACGCTACCGCCTGTGCCAGCACCCACCTCTTCTCCCCGAGCTTCCCCCTCCTACTCAGCCTCTGCCCAGCCTATAGCTGCTGCGGTCCCGGTTCCTGCGCGCCAGGAGACAGCTCACACGGGCAGCGAGGGCCGACAGCACCCTTCCTGTTGTCAACTGGAGCAGCCTCCACCTCAGCATCACCTGCCTCCATCCGTGTTTGCTCACAGGCTTCCATCATGGACTGGTTTGGGATGAAGGGAGCTTAAGATCACCCAGCTCCAACCCCTGCCCTGGGCAGGGACACCTTCCACTAGAGCAGGTTGCTCCAAGCCCCTGTGTCCAACCTGGCCTTGAACACTGCCAGGGATGGGGCAGCCACAGCTTCTCTGGGCATCCTGTGCCTGTGTCCCACCACCCTCACAGGTCCTTGCTTCAGCATCGGTGCAGTGCACCACGGCCCTGCTGGGTGCATGGGGAGATGCGGCACCATAACACATGGAAATACAGGGTAAGTGATACCCCAAATGCAGTTCAAGAGATGAAGGGCAGAAGATGCCCAGAGACAAAGAAGGGCAAGAGCAGATCTTCCCAGCACCTCTTTTCCCACCTCAACTCCTTCCTACAGCCCTAAAAATGCCTCTTTAAAGCATTTAAAGAGTTGAAGTTATTTGAGCTATAACACATTTAATAATTGGGAGTTACTAACAGATGCCCCAAGGTTGGGGACCAGAAGGGGACAGGGCTGGCAAGGCAGCAAGCATGAAGCAGCACCCATGGGGGAGCAATGGGTGCCTGGGGCATCTCTTGCTGCCCTCTGCTGGGACAATCCTTGGAGAACAAGCAGAAGAGCAGAAAAACCCTCACTAGAAGAAGGTCCCTCAGAGGAAAAGCTCCATTTGAGGGGGAAAAGCTCCACTCTTGCTTCCAGCCACCCTTCTCCAAAGAGCAGCCTCAGCATCCATGTGAAAACAAGGTTCTCTCCCTGCCTGGACCACAGGCTCCGCGCTGCTGGCTCAGGGCTGGGTTTCTGCTGCCAAGTTTCCTCTTGCTCCAAGGTTTTGCCTCCCCTCTCCAGGATACAGCCCGTTTGTTCTTCACCACCCTCCTGCAAACAGGCAAAGTCCAAGAGCGGCTCCAATAATGGCTCCTTGTGCTGCTGGGTGGTGACATCAATAAAAGGGAGTCATAAAGTAAAGAAGGGAAAACAAAAAAGCAACCTTAAGGTCTGCCTGACAAAGGTGCTTTGTTGGGAAAGGGCAGCTCCGGAGCCAGGAGGGTTTTCCAGGCACAGCCGCTGAGAGCAAGGAGAATACAAGGACTTTGCAAGCAAGGAAGGGATTAAGCAGCTTTAAGCCACAGCCCAGTAAGAGGCCTCTGAACTGGCTGAGCTCCCGCCCCAGGCTTGATGCACACTCAGCATTTGGGCTGTTTTCCTCCAGAACAAGAGATTCCCAAGCTCGTGGCTTCCATCCAGCATCGGGATGCACAGGAGGAAACTCCTTGGGCCCAGCTTTGCTGTATGGGAAGGGTCCTGGAGATCCAGGACCCAATTCAGCTCAGAAACAACCCCTAAAACCATAACCACCAACCAACAAAACACAACAGAGCATCTGGCAAGTGTCCTCCAGGATACGGGCCCTTGGCTGCCAGCTTGACATTAATCCTGCTTGGCAAGACAGCAAGAGCTCTCCTGCCCACAAGCAAGGTACAGCTGCAGGTTGATATAATGCCCTCTTGTGCAGCTGGGGAGGGGAAGAAAAGGATCAAAACAAGCTCAAAGAGGCAAAACACAATTTGCCTCTTCTTATCAAAGAGCCTCAAAGAGAGAAATCAATTCCCCTTCCCCAGTAATTCTCTCAACTGTTGTGATTTCCCCCCTCATTCCCAAGAGGTGTATTTATCCTGGGATGGAGCAGCTCTCTCCCTTCCAAGGCAGTTCCAGCAGGAGAAAATGAACCCTTTCTCCTCTCCTTAAGGAAATTCCCTAGTTTTCAAGCTACTCACCCAAACAGCCAATTGCTTTCCAACAGGGAGCCATTCCCCCACTCCTTTAGAAGATCATAGTCCATAGGAATTATGATAGCTGCTATCAGCACCAATCCACATCAGAAGGGAAAGGGATATAAACCACTACCAGTTTGTTTTGTTCCAACCAGATAAGAAAACCTCTATGGCTGTTTCACAAAGAAATCCTGTGGGAGCAGTTAATCAGGAGATAAAGCTTTGATTTAAGTCGAGTGTGTAAATAGTGACATCAAGAGGCTCCTTATCTCTGTGCCTTTGTCCTGGAGTTTTGCCACATTGTGTTGGGAGTTTGCTTTAGATCTTGAGCTCAGAAGTGCAGCTGAACATCAGGAACCTGCAGAGCTCAGCTCTGCCCCTCCGCAGGCAGCATCCCTGCAAGAGCGAGAGCCTGTGCTTGGGTTTACTCATCCCTTCCTTGGGTTTACTCATCCTTTCTGTATCACTCAGCCCCCAGATAGGCATTTTTCCATGGAAACAGCAATGCATGTGAAGGACACACCTTTCTCCAGCAGCAGCTCCAGCGTTTCAGTGGTTCAATGTCTTGTTAATGCACCAAGACATTGAACCACTAATGCTGAGCATCAACAAGGCTCTTCCCCATGACAAAGCGCCTCCATCCACATCAAGGCACACTCTAAGTCAACCTGTAAATGGGACATTCCGTAGGACCAGGAGCATCAGGAGGGACCATCCAGCAGCACATCAGCTTGTGTTATTTAGCACCAGCCCCAGAGTCTCAGAGTGGTCAAATCAGGCACCACGACTGCTTGGAACTACCTGGGCATAGGAGCTGGAGGAGCTGTAGGTCTGAAGGCAAAACCCGCCCGAGTCTGATGGGGCTCAATTCATAGACTGGTTTGGGTTGGAAGGGACCTTAAAGCTCCTCCAGCTCCAACCCCTGCCCCGGGCAGGGACACCTTCCACTAGAGCAGGTTGCTCCAAGCCCCTGTGTCCAACCTGGCCTTGACCACT
>NW_009930722.1:54751-60859 GCF_000696875.1 Nestor notabilis
CCCGATGAAGGCCCCCCTCCAGCACCCTTGTAGCCCCCTTCAGATCCTGGAAGCTGCTCTGAGGTCTCCAGCAGCTTCTCTTCTCCAGGCTGAGCACCCCAATGTTCTCAGCCTGTCTCCATCTGGGAGCTGCTCCAGCCCCTGCTCATCCCCATGGCCTCCTCTGGCCTTGCTCCAACAGCTCCATGTCCATGTTGAGGGCAGCAGAACCACACACGGCTCCCGTATAAGCCCTGAGCATTGCGAGAGTAAGTTCTGCACTTGGAATAGGAGAGGGCTCAGACAACCCAAACCAGCCCCAGAGCACAGTGCACGCAGCAGACAAGCTTCCAGGCTGCAGGTGAAGGAGCTGAGGCCAAAGGGTCCGAGTCCTGCAGCTCCCCACTTTATCATTCCACATCCCCTGGGGTAGATGGAAAGCCATGGGCAGCCTGCCCCGGCTGAGCAAACACAGCTTCTCTATCTAAACAGGCAAGTGAATCTGGAGGCATAATTTGTCATCTAATTGCAGCAACACACCCAGGATTAATTGGTGCATTTGGATGCAAAGCAGGTTTTATTTATGGCCCGCTCAGGTTTCAGCAGCCCATTGCCAACAATCGCTGCCAAGGTAAAAGCCATCGCAAACAGCCAAAGAAGGGCTCCAAGAGGGAGTTTTTGCAGTGCTGAGAGGTGCAGGATTGTTTAATCACACACAAACCTGGTGAGGGCCCATTGAAATCAAGAGGCTGAAATGAAAACCTCGGCCACATTAGCTCCAGGCTCTATTCGAGGCTGTTTCAGGCCATGCACAATGGTAACTTGTCTCTTGAGACAGGATCTCGAGAGCATCACGGGCAGGAAGAAGAAGCAGGTGAGAAAATAAACCTGATGGAGTTCTCCATATTTCAAAGCCAAGGGGACATTGAGCAGAAATGAGCCGTATCCGAGAGGGGATATTGAGCAGGAACAAGCCCTTCCCACCATCTCCCTTTGTCTCAAAACCAACCCTACCCCTACATGAAGGCTTTGGCAGGCACCGAGGTGTTGAGCCAACCCCAACCCCAACCCCATGGGCACCACCACAGATGCTCCTCACACACTCACAGCTTCACTTGCCCAGAGCTGCCCCAGTTCAGCTCCCGCAGGGTCCCAGCATGAACCAGCAGTGGCTTGGTGCTGGGCCAGGGTACCCCGAGGTGCTGAGCCTGCTCCAAACCACCTCATGGCAACAGCAGAGCCCTCAGCATCCGCTCTCCTCCGGAAGGGAGAATGAAGCACTCACCTTTCAGTGCAGAGCATCACACTGGGAGCAAGGGACGGCCAAAGAGTGTCTGGAGGGATGAGCAGGGAGCAGGAGGAACAGCAAACTCACGGTGCTAAAGCCCTGGATGGGCTCAGCTGCAGCCTTTGTAGGCAGCGAGAGCTCAACCAGGTGCCCTGTATCCTGTCGAGGCTGATTGATGGGGTTTAGGAAGGAGCAAAATGCACTGATTGACCCAGGTGAAAGGACAGAGCCTCTGATCTGACCGTCACTGACCCCAAATCACCATCAGCTCCTGCTGGTGAGGAGCAATGAGAGGAGCTGGAGCACAGTGTGATGGGGAAGGGCTGAGGGACCTGGGGGTTTAGTGTGGAGAAGAGAAGGCTCAGGGGGGGACCTGATCGCTCTCTGCAACTGCCTGACAGGAGGATGGAGCCAGGAGGGGGCTGGTCTCTGCTCCCAAGGGATGGGACGAGAGGAACCAGCCTCAAGCTGCCCCAGGGCAGGTTTAGCTGGAGCTGAGGAACAATTCCGTGCCCAGAGGGTGCTCAGGCATTGGAACAGGCTGCCCAGGGCAGGGCTGGAGGCACCGTCCCTGCAAGTGTTCACACCCCGGGTAGATGAGACCCTCAGAGCCAGGGGTTAGTGGTGGCCTCGGCAGCGCTGGGAATGGTTGGACGGGATGAGCTGAAAGGTCTCCTCCAGCGTGGTGGAGCCCGTGTCTCCCTGGCAGAGGAAGGCTGCCACCTGCTGCCCACCAACACTCTCCAAGTCGGACAATGGCACAAAATCCGGCTCTTCGTGCGCGTCAGGTTGCCCGGAGAGGTGGTGGATGCCCCATCCCTGGACACGTTCCGGGCCAGGCTGGACGTGGCTCTGGGCAACCTGATCTAACTGAAGGTGTCCCTGCTCACTGCAAAGGGGTTGGACCAGATGAGCTTTGAAGGTGCCATCCAAACCAAACTACTCTATCATCTCATAACACAGCTTCATGCCCCCATGATGTGGTCCTCCAGGGTGGGAGAGCCATCAGCAACTCAATGGGCAGAAAGGGAAGGGCCACAGAGGACACTGGGGATACCACCATGTCAGTGGGAAAGTTCCTGTAGGACATGTCTCCATCACACTCTGACGTGGGAGGCACCACTGGGAAGACCCAGCAGCACCACAGCAGGCTCTGTGCTGGCTGAGCTGAGCACTGCAGGTTCCTCGTGTGTCTTCCTGGGCCGGGGAGGGGGCACATCACAACCAGAACCAGTGTGAGCTCAGCTGGTGGCATTAATAAACATCTGTGCAAGTGATGGGGGCGAGACCTGGACCTCTCCTGGAAGGTTGAGCTAATTAAGCCCCTCCGATGACAGGCTCCCTCGTGAGGCCCTAATTAAAAGGCTCTTCAAGACGAGTGGCCCCGTTCTGACAGTGACAGGAGCTGCAGAAAGCTCTTTGGTGGCACAATAATAATTACCCAGCCACAAGCAGAAAGGTCCCAGTGGGGAGCACAGAAAGCGACAGAGAACTGAGGACCTGGAGCCCTCATCTCCTCTGGGGCTGCTGTTGGATGAAGGGGAAGCGTGGTCCAGCTTTTCTCTGCCCGGTGACCATGTGTCTGTGAAAGGGGCACGTTTGGGTCCCCTGAGCACTGAACCACGGATGTTCCATAGCCAGGAGCTCCAAACTGCCCCAGAGAGGCCCAGGAGCAGCCTTCAGAGGTTCACCTGAGCTCCCACAGCGCCAGGGAGCTGAGGGCTTTGCTTTGTGTCAGCACCGTCCTCTCCAGGGCCAGGGCGGGTTCCTTAAGGCCACCCTCACTTCTGCTCTTCTCCAGCCTCATTGTCCTTCACTGGACTTGGGGATTCAAATGAACGAGCCCAGTTCCCAGGAGCTCCCCCTGCAAAACTGTTCTCCTTGGCCTGAGGAGCTCGACATGTTCCCCCAGCTCCTGGGCTGGCCTTGGAGAGGCCATTGACCGGGATCTGCAGACACCCTCCAGCAGCCATGGTGCCTCCCAGCACCCCTGAATTCAAGAAACCATGGAATGGGTTGGGATGAAGGGACCTTAAAGCTCCTCCAGTTCCAACCCCTGCCCCGGGCAGGGACACCTTCCACTCGAGCAGGTTGCTCCAAGCCCCTGTGTCCAACCTGGCCTTGAACACTGCCAGGGATGGGGCAGTCACAGCTTCTCTGGGCACCCTGTGCCAGCGCCTCAGCACCCTCCCAGGGAAGAGCTTCTTCCTTATCTCCAACCAATCCAAGTTCATTTGAAACTGAACTTCCCCTGTTTCAGTTTGAACCCATCACCCCTTGTCCTGTCACTCCAGTCCCTGATGAAGGTCCCTCTCCAGCATCCTTGTAGCCCCCTTCAGACCGTGGAAGCTGCTCTGAGGTCTCCAGCAGCTTCTCTTCTCCAGGCTGAACAGCCCCAATGTTCTCAGCCTGTATCCATAAGGGAGCTGCTCCAGCCTCTGAGCATCCCCGTGGCCTCCTCTGGACTTGCTCCAACAGCTCCATGTCCTTCTTATGCTGAGGACACCAGAGCTGCACCCAGTGCTGTGAGTGGGGTCCCACCGGAGCGGAGCAGAGGGGCAGGATCCCCTCCAGGACCTGCTGCTCACTCTCCTTTTGCTGGTGAACAACCATCACCAAACGAGGGTGAACAGCCCCAATTCCACACCTGAACCTGGGGGACAACACCAGGCTTGGATCCAAGGGGTCTGTCCGGCTCAGCCGGGTTTTACCCCGCAGGACGCAGCAGGGTTCAGGCACCCAAATGCTTCTTCGACACTTCTCCTCCTGCTTTATTTCTTCACGTGTTTTAACTCAAACCAGAGGGGTGTGAAAGGGCAGAGAAATCACTGCTCCTTGCAAGAGCCGCTGTGGCAATGAGGGGCCATCTCACCTGAGAGGAGGAAACACACAGGTCACTCCTTTCGGCCAAGAAGTGGCACAACCAGAGCAGGGAATGAGCAACAACAACGAAAGCCCCAACTCCCGCTGAAGGTGTCAGCTGGAAACATGGCAACAACCTTTCCTGCAGCGGCCCCACTTCCGAGACTGCTGTAATGATGCAGAGTGACCCATCCAGCTCCAAGCAGGAGCAGCAGTGACCTCCCCGTCAGCTCGCAGCATCCTCCTAACAAGCTTAAAAGCGCTGGGAAGGGGAAGAGCGCAGCCACAACCTGCTGGAAGGTGGAGTTGGAGATCTTGCTTGGAGGGGAACGGGGCTTTGCGCAAGGTAAGAGCCTTTTCCTCCCTTCTTTACCACCAATCTCGGGATTAAACCATTTGCCTCCCTTCTTTACCACCAATCTCGGAAGAAATCAAAGTCTTTTCTTCCCTTCTTTACTACCAGTCTTGGGAAGAAATCAAACCTGAGTTGTGTGAATGGTTGGTGATGGGCAACCCAAAGTCTGATTATCAGGAAATAAGAGGCTGGGGCTGGAATTTGACTCCCCCTGAATGGCTAAAAGCATCCAGCAAGGATAAGGAATGTCAGACTCAATACTCAGCTCTTCTGGAACTGCTTTTCTGAGCCGGGAATGGTCAGGGAAGTTCCCCAGCATCCTAGGGACAAGCCCAAGATAGAAATAGTGTTCCTGGATAGAAACAGGGCTCCTGGATAGATACAGTGCTCCTGGATAGAGATCGTGATAAGGTTTTTTGCAATGAATTCTATCTTTAGATTAGCTAAACCCCTCCTTGGGGCTCTGTGCCTGCTCCGAAGCAATGGCAGAGGTGCCGACAGGGAATTGTGAGGCTGCACTTCCCATTGCACCCATCCAAACGCTGCCAGGACGCCAGGACAGAGGGTGTCTCAAGCTGGACCTGTCCCGTGCCACGCTGCGGGGCCGGGGGGGGGTCAGTGGTGGTGGTTTCTCTATCGTGATGTGGACGTGTCCGTTGATTTTGCCTTCTCCAGGAGGACCAATGCAGGTCGTGCGGTGGCTGAACCTCTGCGGGCTGCTGTTGGCCGTGCTGATCCCCACAGGGTGGCCGATGGGCACCCAGGACCTGGATGACACATCCAGGTAGGGAATGTTGGTGGAGCTGGTCCGGGAGATGCTGCCATGGGCAGGGGCTGTCAGAGCAGCTCAGCCGTTGCTGTCGCTGCCTCACTCCTGCAGCATTCCCGTTCTCATTGCTCCGGACACGCTCCCTCCTGGCTCTCCCAGCACAGGCAGGGATATTGCCATGTCCAACCCCCA
Source organism: Nestor notabilis (assembly GCF_000696875.1). Taxonomy (NCBI): domain Eukaryota; kingdom Metazoa; phylum Chordata; class Aves; order Psittaciformes; family Psittacidae; genus Nestor; species Nestor notabilis. The sequence continues at coordinate 60,197 of NW_009930722.1, forward strand.
GGAATTCTCAGCTGGGTCAGACCAGTGATGGGACGCACTGGGATGCGGCAGGGCAAAGCCAGGATGGGGCAATGCTTTGGGCAGGATGCTTTGGGCAGGACACTGAGCCCTGCTCCATGAGAAGGAAAACCCATTGGGGACCTTCTGCTGGGGTGAGTTTGGGACAGGAGGGACCCCAACATCATCTCTCCATCCTGGAGGGGTTGATAAGACACCTCGGGGCAGCACCACCCTCCTTTCCAGGAGCAGCAGGTTGGAGGCACAAACCCACCACAGCCCAGCAAGACAATAATATGCAAATATTATGGGATCAGATGTCCCATATGATGTCAGGAACAACCCTGGCCAGGCTGGGCTGACCCCCTTGGGAAATGACTTATGTGGATTATTAGAGCTTCTCTGGAGGATGCTCCACACAGTCAAGAGAGGACAGAGCCTGTGCCCAGGGACCTCATGCGGGCAGGGTGCAGGATGCACCATGTGCATTAAGCCACGTTTTCTGCCCCATCCCGAGCAGAAGGCACTCATTTGAGCCACAAAGTGCCCAGAACTTGGTGTCCAACATCAAGAGACACTCGGAAGGAACCTTCACCAGCGACTTCACCCGTTACCTGGACAAGATGAAGGCCAAGGACTTCGTGCACTGGCTCATCAACACCAAGC
>NW_009930722.1:60885-62632 GCF_000696875.1 Nestor notabilis
AGGGGAGAGGGGAAGATGCTGGGCAATGACCCAGCACCGCTCCATGAGCCCCATCCCAAGTGAAAACCCCCTTTGAGATGGTTTATCCCCACCTTTTCTCTCCTGTTCAGCAGCTCCACAAAGAGGTACCTGAAGGAGGAGCCCCAAAGCATCCCCTTCCCCGCTGCACCCCCACTGCTGGTGTAAACCATCCCAAACAGCCAACGTGGCCATTTAAAAGTGAATCAATCATTTGTAAACTCATCGAGATTCTCTGCTATTCATCTGTAATAGAAGAAGATGAGGGAAATGAAGGTGGCTGGGCTGGGGGGATTCAGTAATTCCAATGGGAAGAGGTTGGTTTGCTCTCACCGTGCTTTGTTCTGATGTTCTGCACCTCATTTCAGCAACCTGCTCTAGTGGAAGGTGTCCCTGCCCATGGCAGGGGTTGGAGCTGGATCTTAAGGTCCTTTCCAAGCCAAACCATTCCATGATTCTATGATTAACGTGGAGGGATCAGCATTTATGGGGCATCTTATCATGGTTTGGTCTTGCTGAAGCAAAGTGGTTGCTCCTTCACCACTGAGTTAAATCCCTGCAGCTGTTCCAAAGCTCCAACACTGATTTCAGGGGGAGTTGAAGCTGTTTGGTGGTGGTTTGGGTTTGATTTTTAAGGCACAATTAAATGGCAAACCAAGGCATCAGCTTCCCAGTGCTCCAAGGGAAGGACCCATCCGGGGTTTCCCGGCCTCATCCTCCTGAACCTGCTCCTTTCCCTTCAAACCTGCAGTTCTCCAATTCCTTTTCCCTAAAGTGTAATAAAACCTTCCCTAAATCCTGCTGCTGCCTCCTGATGTCTCCAACCTTCCCGAGCATCCCATGGGGATCCCATGGCCATTGGTCCTGGGGGGTTTCAAAGTACCGGCCTCTGATCCCAGCTTGGTTCCGGTGCCTCGTTTTTCCCTCAATTCCTGGAGTTTTAGGGAAAAGAACAATTGGGACGCACATGCTGAGCCCACAGACCAGAGGGATTTGGGACTGAGTAATACCACACCCCCCCCCCCTTATATGAAAGGTAACTGGGACCTCTTTGGATTTCATTTGGATTGAATTCCAATGGATGATCCAACGGGTGATGCTCTGATGGGGGATTTCTACCTTGTGCCAGAACCTTCATCCCTCGCGGTCCCATCCCAGACCCCCTGCACACACCCCTGCTCTGGCCGAGGTGCCAAGTGTGACATTGCCACCCCCTGCCCCTGCAGCACGAAGCCCACTCTGATCCCTGGCAAAGAACAAGCAAAAAAGGTTAAAAAAGGATAAAAAATGGAAATAAATGTTTAAAACTAAAACTTAAAAATAGGAAATGAAGAAAAAAAGACATTTTAAACCCAAACCCATCAAACAACCCACTGATTCCATGTGCAGGTGGTGCCCAGCACCAGTTTCTGTCCTGGCTCTGATGTGGGAGCAGGGCCTGGGCTCTGGGTGCCTGAGAGAGCTCCTGACCGATACAGGAGCCTCTGGAGGTGTCCTGCACCCCATGAACGCCACCCAGACAGACACCCAGACACCCATCCCCATCCACAGACACCCAGACAGACACCCGGCCCCCTCAGCACTGGTTTATTGCAGGAGGGACTCTGGGGGGGGCAGTTGTTGGGGGGCAGAAGGGGGGAGGTCGCCCTCCAGCTACAGGGGCAAAACGAGAGCGAGAGTTCACGGAACGGCACCAGTTTATTGGGGAGGAATGAAGGACCCCCGGGGG